>NW_010534083.1:0-226 GCF_000687285.1 Phaethon lepturus | reverse complement strand
TTGCTTCCTACGTGAAAGGAATGATAGGGGCACCAAAAGGTTATGAATGAAGGGGGGCCGAGACGAGGCACTGAAGAGAAAGGCACGGGCACTTGGGAAAGCCGCTGAACAGGGACTGACATGCCATGTACCTTAAGAGAAAGCAAAATCAGATTCTGAGTGATACATACTGGGGTAAGGAGAGGCGAACCTTGCTCAGCAAACGCGAGGGTGAGATTTCTGCTTT
>NW_010534082.1:128922-136030 GCF_000687285.1 Phaethon lepturus | reverse complement strand
CCTGTTAAATGTGAGAGGAGACCGGGCGTGCGCGGCTGCGGGCAGCACCAAGGCCTTTGCGGACAGCTGGGGACCTCCCGGCCTTCGCTCCCGCTCCCTGGCCCCGTGAGCGCAGGGAGCTGCACAGAGGGCAGCGCCCTGCGGGCAGCGCTGCCTGGGAGCCGCTCCCCCCTGAGAGGGAACCTTTAACTGCCGTTTAAAGAGAGCCACCTGCTTCAGGTCTTGTAGGTTTTTAGTAAAATCACAAACTAGTTTAAGAGGCATGTTCTTTTCCTTAGAAATGAATAAAATATGAACAATGCTCTGAGTGTCTTCTGATGTAAACACCAGGATAGCAGGCCTGAAATGGTAGACCCTGCAGGGAGGGAAGGATTTAGTATGAACAGCAAAGGCCAGTCTTGATTCCTTGAGTACGGGACATAAGGAGTACAAAAACTTACTTAAATTCATGTTGTAAATAGGTTGTCCTTGAATGTTGTCCATTAAATATTCTCGCTGAAAAGTCAAATAGAGAGGAGCGCTATTGTTTATGTTGTGAAGATGATTATTACACAATACAAAAAGCACAGTCTTTCTGGAGTAGAGTTACAGAAAATTATTTAGCAGAGCTTCTTATCCCACAATTCCCTTCTCTGCCTTCTTTTTTTCTTTTAGTAAACATAATCACCATGTCATCTGCACTATTGCCTAAGCCACAAATGCGGCGCCTTTTGGCCAGGCGGATGAAGCTTCATCTATTTGGGGCGTTTTTTGTATCTGTGGGATGTGCGGCTTTATACAAGGTGAGCTGTGTAGTCATTCAATTATAAACTGGACTCATTAGAGTGTTTTAAGAATTCATAATATTTTTTTGTTGAGGTTTGGTTGAGCTGTTCATCAGAAGGGTTTAGTAATGTATTTTTGTAAGCATATTTCCAGAACATAAATAAATCTTCCTAATCTTCATTTGAAGAAATTATATGAATAACCTGATGGTTTAAGCTGTATGATTAAGATCACACAATTCACAACAACTTAACCTTGAGTCTCCTAGTCCTAGACTACTTTTGGTCATTTGCATGATTGATGCACGTTAACTCTAGATAGTCTGTGTGTCTCTCTGTCACAGCATCCGAGACTTGAGAGGTTGTCAAAGTCTTATTTATCTCTAGACTGATTTTGGAAAACTTTCTGATAAGCAATTTGGAAAACCCATCCTTTACACTGAGGATAGCAATGTGGGGAAGGCTAATATGGTCCTTTTATCCTTTATTTTGAAGTATCTTGTGGAAATGGAGCATTATATTTCCAAAAAAACCCACTTAGAGATTAGAGTTTGGTTTTTGTGGCCGTTCAGAGACTGCTGACAAAGAAAAGAGTGGTAGTTCTTCTTGAGTGCCTTTACTAAATAATTCTTGGATCTCATACACAAAGCAAGCTACACAGTTTGAATTACGGTGGAAGAACTGGATCTTGGTTTGCCCATTGAACTCATTTATATACTGTTTGCAGCCTTTGAGTACTCAGGAAGCTGTTGATAAAAGTGTCTAGAAATTAAGTTAACTTCAGGTTGTCCATCACAAAAATACCACTTAAACTTCTCAGAGATCAACAAATGTCTATCAGTAACAATAAGCTGCACTGTTAAAGCTTGACATCTACTTGACACATTTGTTAAGAGATAGGCAAACTTGTTTGTGGTCAGGCTTACAATATAATTTTTTTATTATTGGCTGTGGTTTTATACCTTATTTGGCACCCCCACATTAATATACTAGTAAGGCAGCAGACCTTATTTACAACAAGTAACATGGATCTCAGTAGCGATTTACTTCGTTACATGTTAGGTGCTCTTGGACAAACCCACCTTGAACTTTCCTTCACATTTTTGGGGGCTTCTTTAGCATATCCCTGTGTGTCAGGTGAATGAGTATCCAAGGAGTCAGGATTGTGTCTTTTTATGTCGGTGAGCTGTAAGCTTGGCTTGGTAGCCTTGTAAAATGTAATACATTGTTTTAGGATGCCATTTTATCTGGAATTACAGTTTTGCGGCTGCCCACAGGCACAAAACTTGCCATAATGTCATGTTTTATGTATAACACTATTAGCAGGGAGGTCACTGGACACTTGAGTGTCAATATAGGCGGAGTCTTTCTGGATCTTAAAAGTGGAATGTGCTGTCTTGTACTGGACTTTCTTTTTAAGGTTTCACTTCAGACATTTGTTTTCCTGTCTAATGGTCAGGTAGCCTGAAATGTGGATTTGAAAGGAACAACGTAGTATTTTACTAGTATGAGCTAAAGGCTTTTTAGACTGATATCCGCTGACACAAATCATAGTACTAATAGAAAAAAAATTATTTTCATAAAGCTTTGCAACCTTTAATTTTATGCGTGTTACTCTCCAGTTTGGAGTTGCTGATCCCAGAAAACGCGCTTATGCAGAGTTCTATAAAAGCTATGATCCCATGAAGGACTTTGAAGCCATGAGAGCAGCTGGTGTGCTTGAGTCTGCACCACCCAAATGATGGTAACCTGCATTTACAGGTAATAAGCTACTCTGCATTGGAACAAGAGTGAGTTAGTTGTTTTCAGTGAAACATTGTGCTCCTATTTGGAGGTTCTTCCTTTTTGATCAAATGGAAAGGTGCTCCAAAATGAAAAGGATACAATTGCACTTGAGAGACCTCCAGATAATAAAAACGTGAAGAAATATGGGAACTGGGGAGTGGGGAGTAAGGGCAATATAGAAAGCTCCTGAATACCTTTTGGGTATTTGTTTAACTTGTGTGATATAGGAGACTTGCACAGAGTGATGCCCGGCCTTTCCTCTTCACACAGCCATGTAGCAGAGACAAAGCTCTTGTATTAACTATAAGACTTGCCTGATTTTGCTGTTGTGTTGATGCTGTCACATCTTGAACTGCTTAGCTTTGGGCTGTCTGTATCTACTACTTACGTACTTGTGGTGGTACAGTGAATGAGAAAATGGAGAGGCTGTTTCTCTCTCATAGCATGCATCTTATTGTAAGAGACAGCTTCCATACATCCTTTTGGCTTTTGAAGTTGGTGATAGGGGAAAGATAACTAGTCATGAGGGGAAATATATTTAAATACATACATATGTACATACATATATATTAAAAAAATCGCAGTGGCATACAGCTCTGTGTACTAATATTCATATTATTGCCATACTGAATTAAGCTTGAATAGAACTTTGTTCACAATACTATTTTCGTAGCACTTAAATACTGCCTTTTGTTTGAAGACTAGGAAACTTTGTTCTCCCTTAGTCGTTGTCAAAACACCAGGAAAAAAAAGTCTTGATTTCAACCTTGTTGTAGTGATTAATAAGCACACTCACTAAACTGCACAAGCTCATGATGTGACAACTCAATAAAGAATTCCTCCCCCTTTCTTGATCCAAATTTCTTACATTGAGTTCTCTGCTTCTCTTAAAATGACTTCAACCTAATCTAGAATGATAGCTTTTTCATTCTTTTGGAATGTTTTCATATTGTGATCATTACGTGATAATCTGTGTCTCTAATTATCCTGGCCAGCTGGATTTTCTCAGCCTGTTTGCTTAAAGCAGCAAGATTGAATAAAAGATTTGTACTTAACACCATTAATACTAAATACTATTGTGTGACAATCTACAATTATTGTGTTTTTGCGTAACAGATAAGAAAGCAGAGCTCTGGCTCGTCTGAGAAATTTAAAAAGAAAAAAACATGTGGCAGTCCCTTTGGTTTGTGGTTGGTTGGTTTTTTTTTTGTGAGAGGGGGAAGCTTCTGTTACTTTAACTACAACTGCAACAAAGATAAATAATGAAATAATAAAATTACCTGGTTTTAATCTTGGCTAATTCTTCCTCTGATTTGTCCTATTGCTAATATATAGGCACTTTTTCTTAGACACCGGAATTGCATTCTTTAGTCAGATGGCCTTCATCAGAGTATTCTGAAAGGCCATCTGGTGGTAAAATCATTTGAAACAAACACTGTCAACAAGGATGCATGTTGAATATTTAATTGGAATCATGAGCAGGATTTTTTTCAGTGCAAATAGAGCTCCACTCTCAGCTTATGTTTCCATTTGCAGCTTAAAAAAAAGAGTTGCACATTGTGTGCACCTGTTAAAATTAAATGTTTCCTAAACATTTCTTCCATTCCTTAATTACACCAGCTCAAAAGAAAATGTGAAAGACAAATCTTTAGATGTGATTTTGTTTGAATTGCTGATGTTTCTTATTCCTTAGCCTATTTATATAAGAACTGATATTTTTCAGTCCTTCATAGTAGAAAGAGTTTGGCTTTTTTGTGCCTGCACATGAATACATGAGTAAAAGAAGGGAAAAACAATGCCAGTGTTTCAGATGTTCTGGAAAGACTGTGAAAATGACAAGGACACAGAACAGATGGAAGACATTTTCATTTGCCTCAGTAGCTTAAATCTTAGCTGTGGAAGTTGAATGGAGGTTGAATTTGATGCTTTTTTTGTTATAGTTACCTAAAAGGTGCAGTGGTCATGCACGTTCTACATCTCCCATTTTGTTGGAATATATTCTGTACGTGGTAGTAAATACAGTGGTTTAACCTCACTGAATACTCACTCTGGAATCAGTACTTAGCCCCCAAATTGAGGAGAGGGTAGGGTAGGCAGGGAGGAGAATGCATTAGATAAGGTGTTAGGTTCCAAGGTGCCTACATGCCCAGCAGGAACAAACTCGGTGTAAAGTGCCAAGCTAAGTGTGAATTTACACTGTTTTGTCTTCTTGGCATGGACTTTGTGTGGCGATACTGATAATGGAAGCTAGATCCTACCTTGACAGTGTGCTCAGTAATAGAATAAAGGGACAAGCTCAGAGTTCGGGGCTAACCAAACCACTTGCATGACTCTTGTCGTGGAGCACAGCTGGTCTTGGATTGTGTTCAATATAGTGTGGAGAAGCAATTTGAATTTGCTTTTCTTCCTTCCTTGGTAGGCTGCCTACACCACTTGTTTCCTCTCTGGCTCCTATCTGAAAGCTGCATTCCTTTCTCTTTCGGGCCCTTAGCAAGATTGATTCAGTTATCAGTGTAGCATGTATAGTGAATTTGATGTGCTGTGCACTATTGTTCCAGCTCTTGATTTGTTCCATGTTTCACTTCTGTTTGCCACATGAAGGGTGTGTGAATCTTAAACCATCAGGAAATAACAGGGGGAATTCCTCTAGACTAAACCACCACATAAACATTTCTCTCTGTTGCTTTGCATTCATACATACTAATATGTTTACTTAGAGCATGAAGTTTGTCCAACATAACATAACTTATTTTTTTTTTATCTTGCAGATCCCCTTCAGTCTAAGGAAACTTGATGACCGAACCTTATTTGTTCACCGAATTGTAAAGTGTAATGCACTTCAGTGCATGGCACGCTCTAGCGTAACTCAATAAATAAAATACATGTGTCAGTGGTGCTTAGTTGTCTTCATTAATGTCGAAATGCTTAAATGCTCAGATGCTTGGAAGAGTGGTGGAAAGCCTTCATAAATTGCTCAAGATGACTAGGTCTAGTTTTCTTTCCCCCAGGAATTACTTGCATATCTCTTTTGTCCAAATTCCACATTTGATAACAAAGTATATCTGTAAGCAGTTACAGCTAGGTTGTCCCAGCTGCTGGTGGGATATGCAAAAGGATGGTTGTCACAAGAAGGGAGAGGCTGGATTTCAGGGTCGGTCTATTTTACCTCTGGCTTCACAAGGTGAACTGATCTTGAGATGAAAGAATTCGGAGAGGAATTCTGGAATACACTAGCCAACCTTCCTGTCTTTTTCTGCTGCCATCACTGTGTTGCCTTCCTTACAGCAGCAAACTGTTATATCAAGGCTTACAAACTGTGCAAATGCCCACTCTTACACATGGTATGTTACTCTAATTGGAAAATGACTCTAAACTGCAGGTATGTTCACATATATTTGAGGTACAAGGGGAAAGAGGGTAAAAGCAGACAAAAGAAATACTTCCTTTAGGATATTACAGTAATGAAAATCATTGCATGCTGCTTCTAGACACTTACCAACTCCTTTTTAGTATCTGGAAGTAGTCAGCTAAGCACAGTTTTGATCTCTGCTGCATTGTGTGTAGCGCAAGACGTGATGCTTTGTCTTCTGCCATGATACCCATCGTTTGAACATGCTTTGTGCATTGCCTGTTGCTGAGGTTGAACATGGTCCTAGGCCTGTGGTTCTTGATTGCTGACTGTGTGTACTAGGACAAGAGTCGGAGCCGGTTGTGTGAAAGGAGGGAAGGCTTTGTATGAAGCAGCATGACAAATTAGGCAATCTGTGTTGTATTTGAAGGTCTTCAGTTCAAATCCTGCTTGGAGTAACTTATTATTTTAAATGGATCATTAACTACTTAACACCTAATAGGTATCCGTGAGCAACATTTGGACTAATGGAAGCATAGAAGTAATGTATTTGATTCATCGCACTATTACAGAGCAACATGGGATTTTCTTTAAACTTTCCACATAGGCTGTGCTTCCTTTAAGCAAAGAAAGAATGTGACATTAGTGGTGCAGGGGAAACCATCTAGTAATCAAAATACCCTGCTCTTATAAATGTAAACCAGAACTTAACAATAGCAAATGATACCCATTTATCTTCCCAATGTACAGTATAAACATTGTATGCCATTAAGTACTGACTAACATTTTCTCAGGCATGTCTGCAGGTTTAAATAGCATGGGGTCTTTAGTCATACTGACAGCTTCAGAGGCAAAGAACCTTGCTACTGCCAGGTGTGCAGGCTAATAGGCCTGGCTTCCCTTGCAGCTCTAGCCCCTATATTCTTCCCAGTTGCTATGGATTAATTTACTTCTAAGTAAATTTCTTCTAAACTGTTAGAACCAACAGCAGTTACTGTTGTAGCCCGTGTTCCTTCCATTACCAGCACATGTTGATTTAAAGTAAGTAAGTTTTGTGACTGAAGACAGCTTTTTAACCATGCAGCAGAGCTCAAAGATGGCTCTGGCTAAATGTATTCATCGCCAACAAAGGTGAGCTCTAACTTTTATGTCTGTGCTTTGAGAGTCTGCAGGTTGTAATTGCTGCTTTCTGTGTATTACAGTTTCACAA
>NW_010534082.1:119592-128891 GCF_000687285.1 Phaethon lepturus | reverse complement strand
AGCAGGAAAGAAAATTCATCAATTTTCCTGTCTTTTCTTTTTGCTTTTGCCAGCAAGAGTTCAGCTCACCCTATCTTGCAAACAAGTGGGAGTGGGATGTAGCATAGTACAAGACAGACCTGTGTGAGACCCTCATGAGCTTCTTGTTACAGGGCCTGGCACATGCTGTTTCTAGGAGATGCAGAGCTGAAAAATATGCTTTGCTCCAAGACCATCCCGACTGTTCGTAAAGGTTTTTGCTATATTTATGTATGAAATAATATGTAAAAAGGAATTGTTTGACCTAAACTACTTTGGGAAAGGTCTTTCCATGTATAAGCCTGACCACGCCTTCAAATTTTTGGCTGGCTGTCTTTATTCTTGAGTGTTTGAGGAATGATTGATTGTTCTGGAAGCAAACTAAAAAGATAGATTTGAAGTTGTGAGCTCTCCAGGTCTAAAGAGCATTATGAGAGTAGGCATGTTTTAAGAGTACACATTGGAGTGCTTTAGCAGCTAAGTACAGGCAGCTGCTCTTTGGACAACTTTGTTTTCATAGTTCACACAGCTCGTACGTAGGAGAGGCTGATTTATATGCTGTCTCCACACGTTTCCATACATGTGGTCAGAAGGGGGAGAAAGAACCTGCCTAATGCAGCAAAGATGCTAGCTGAAGTAAGTCACTGAAGAAGAGTGTAATTTAAGCAAGTGTTTATCCCAGGAGAATATAATTCAGGAAAAACACAAATGTATCATCTTAAGCAACGGCTGCAGTCTACAGACTTTGAGAAATTAAACTGCTGCCTTCCCTCATTTTTTACAGGTGTGTTTGCATCCTCTTGGCTGGTTTGTGTACTACAGAAATAATGAACAGATTAGTCTAATTCAAATGGTGACTACAGTGCTGTTTTGATTCAGTTAGTCACAAAAGCATAAAACTTTTCGGCACATGTTTTTTGGCAAGCTAATAATCAGTTTTTACTTGCAAAATATTGTCATCATCTATTGCATTGTCTGGTACATGATGAAGTCCAGTGACCAACTGACATCTAATGGGGTCTACATGAAGCTTGTATGTCCCTCTTGTCATTGTTCTACACAGTGACCTGTTCGTTCCCTTGTAACTGAATGACCAAATAGCTCACAAGTATTACAGGAATAGCTTTATTATCTTTAAACAATCCGTTATATTACAATTTATCCACCAATATGCAAAATTAGAAGTATTAAACTATTTTCCATAAAATATTCAGGAATGAAGCTTGTGTGTGTATATACATATGCATTTTTTTAAATAGTGTTATTTAAACAATAACTAAGTAATTCAATCACTGTATGAAATGTTGATAATGGATGGGCTTATTTCACAGTCAAAGGACAATGCAGATCCCAGGCTTCGGTATTTTCAGTACACAAGAGACACAGCTTTTAGAAGAAATAACTTTTAACAAAACAGAGCTCATGAGAAAAACTTTGCAGTTACTACATTCTTATTTACTGTGCATTTGGTCATATCAAGTATGCATAGAAGTTATTAACTATAAAGTATATGTATCTGCTACAGATGATGATCAGATTTTATTCCAGTTCTTGTCTCTGATTCCGGCCATGTTCAGGAATCCCCAGACAAAATTCACGTCCATAAATACATAGAAAAGGGGAGAAAAGTAACACGCATAGCTGAAAACCAAGTTAAGATCTTGATTTTTAAAATAAAACTGCCATAGCCAGATTTGGTTTATAAAGTAATCTAATTGTGCCCAGAGACAGCGATTTCTTGTCTACTACAAACTGTAAAACATCTGAAAAGACACTTAGGAAGCTCATTCGTCTTGATCATCATATCATGATGATCATGATGGCATCATTAACTATTAATGTAATCAGTGCATGTGGGTCCATACTTTTTGATCAACTTGAAAAAAAAAAAATCTCACTTTTCTTGGCACACACATATTTGAAGAGCCATGTTTCTAAATATGCCTGGTTTTATCTGTTCAAAGATGATAAGCATAAAATTAATTAGGGCCGAAGTGAGCACATACTTTGTAGTGGTGGCAGATCAGAAGTAAGCGAGACCCAACAAGGCTATACTTAGCACCTGCGCATCAATGTAACGTAGAGCTTACAGGTTTCTGGTAGATTTTAAGGAGATTAATCTCTGTTTCTTAAATTTTTGAATTGCATGTTACTGGCCTCCAGCTAACGACCAGACAATGGACAATGTCATATGTACATTGAAAGGCCGCCTGAAAATTTGATGGTGGATAAAATAAAGTTTCTATATACAGATAGTTTTAAAAATAAATTCATGTTGTAGTTCATGTTTTGTTCTCCAAACCACACAAAGGCACTAGTTTACATTAAGGACTAATGTCCTGCAAAACTTCAGTCAAATAAAGGAAGCTATTTTAAGGTTAAAGTGGTGCTAAAACCCAGCTGTCACTAGTAACTTAAAACAGCCACACCGGCTTTTTCAGATTTAGTGGGGGAAAATGTTTTGCCTCAGGACGTACATGTTGGGGGGAGTGTGCGTGTGTGGGGAAAGGCTCAGCCTTGAGCAAGTTTTTACAGCTGAGTTATAAACCTGGTTTATAACAGAAACTGGCAGACCCTAAAATATGATATAGTAGGTATTGATACACGTTTTGCATGTGTGGCGAAAATGTCTGGATGCACGCAACTTTTCTTTATTCTCTGATTTTTGGTTATTGAAAAGAAAAAGGATTTCGATTGAGCTATAGTCCAAGGCTGTTCCTTTTCACTTTATTCATTTGCTAGAACACTTTCCTTCCAGCACTAGTATTTTGGCTAGGGAGCAGAAATGTTGTCAAGATTAGAAAAGCTATTGGGCTTAACTTTGTTATCATCTCCTACCACCTCAAAAATTATATGCATCTCTACTTGATGTAGGTTACTACAGAGAAAATATTGCTTTCAAAACAGTCAGGTATTACTATACTCACCACAAATAATCATTAATTAAATCCTTTCCTCAAGGCTTTATTTTTCACCATGGTGAATTTGCTAATGAATACTTGGGCAAAATTTGGATCAACTACATATTGATACATTTTCATTATAACTGGAAGGTGTTCGGTAGCCACAGTTTGCAAAGCTGGCACTGTTGTGGCGCTGGGAGCCAGGTGATAAGATGTCTTTGTGATGTACTCCACAAGGCGGTTGTATTGTTGTTCTGATAGTCTCTCTCTAGCTCCATCTGCCTGAAATCAGATAAGATAAAACAGTTACCCAGTAATTGACAGTCACTGAACTTACGTAGTAAGGACAATAACTTCCACATTACTTCCTATAGTTAAAAATCTTCCTCCCTGGGATCTTTCTTACAATAGTTTAATGGATGTTTTAATCAACAGCATTCTCCCATAGTTCAGTGCTTGGTGGATTAGTCCTCTCCACTGTTTTGCACACTTCTGAGAAGCTCTAACTCTGCCATAGAAAATTTAAGCAGTATCTTTAGAGAACTTCAGGAATGGACATCTTGGTCAAGAGTAGATCTTGACAACAGATCAGCTCTTTGTGCACAAGAAAAGCATCTGTCCCCTTTTAGAAAAATGTCAGTAGCTCCTGGCAGTGCTTATCAGATAGCAATTCTAACTAGCAAAATCATTTTCTTAGGAAGTATAATTAAAGACAGCCCATAGCTATATCTGGGCAGATAAGTCTAAGTCTAGCCCATAGCTATATCTGGGCAGTTAAGTTTAAGTCTTTAACTTACTTGATTTAAAATAAAAGACCAAAAGCTACCTTCCGGGTGAATGTTCTATGACAGGATATATCCATCTGCTTCTGGTAAGCAGAAAAGCCGTTCTGGGTCTGAGGACCCACACAATTACATTTTTTTAAACAAAAGGGTTTTACTAAAGATGGTTTGGGTGTGTCATTTCTGAAGAAGAAATTAAGGTGTTTATGCAAATTGCATTTTCCAACACCGTGAGTTGGAAGGACTCCTCTGAAGAAATCCCTTTTTGCAGGCTGAAGTATGTAGAGGTTCAAGGCTCTAGCAAGAGGGATGCAAGTAACCTACCTGTAGTGGAAAAAAAAATACAGTAAAACAAATACTGTCAACAGAAAGGTGGCATCTACCATACGGTTCCAACCAGATAAAGTATTAGATGAAAAGCCATGGGCAAACTTGGCTTTGGAAGATCAATCTTCTGTGCCCTCTTTTTGAAGAAGAAATTGAAGATGACTATGACTAGCTTGAGAAGGGAAAGCATGCCAGCAGGCATCAAGCTAGTTGCATGGTTTCAAAAAAATCTATTATTTCAGAAATACCACCGTGGATGCTACAGTGGTATCACTAGCAAAGTCATTCAGAATAGAAGGTATTTCCAAAATATGACAATGAAGAAAAAGGCAGAAGCTATCCTAGGGGTGAGGCTTTGATGCTTCCTTATTTACACGTGGAGAGCTGCTGACTAGTTTCATTTTTGTAGGCTTTAAAGTGTCTTTGTTGGATGTCATGCTAAGGATTCAAAGCTGCTGTCTTCTGACTGTCTTTCAGGGAGTTTTACACATGCCTCACTAGATGTGATGATACTTTCAAAAGTGCCATTGAATTCAATTTAACATCCACGAACAGTATCTTGTCACATCTCTGGACGGCAAGGCTCATTTTAAACAAACCATTGCTTATTTGAAGAAAGAATTAATATGATTGATAGATAGTGGCAGATGTCACATCCAAATCAAAACAGTCCCCTCTGTTTTTTTTACTATGCCTTTGGAGATGGATTTGCTGCTCAGCAAGTAGAAACGCTGCTGTTTTCAATCATCACCACAAAAATGCTAAAGGAAGCAGGCTCATGAGCAAAGTCAGAAGCTCAAGGTTGGAGCCTATGCCTAGAAACAGCGGAAATGATGAAATGGGCAGAGGAGAGTGTGGTTTCCATGAATGACCTTGGAGGGAGGGAAAAATCAGAAGGCAGACTGCTGCAGCAGACTCATGGCTAACGGTGGAGAATGGTGTCTGAACCACATTGTCAGTCTGGTGGCACAGAAAAAGTCTCTCAGCAGTCAGTCTGCTTTACTGGTTGAAAGGAGAGAAATACACTAAAGGGGCACCTGTGTAAACTAGATTGTAAGTTACAGGGTGAATCTTGCATGTAGGTGGCTCCACGTTTCTTCCTGATTCCTACTTCTAGGGATGTAAGCCCAGGGGAAGCTGGGTTATAGTTCTGCTTCTACACTGACCAACAGACCCAAGGGATCAAAGGAGAGGGAAAGGGTGCTGGCATCCCGCTCACCTACTCTTGTGAACCCATTCTTCATTCAGCCCCAGGCTATATCCCACAGATCCAGCATAATTATTGAGGAGGAAATATTAACTCACTTGGATGGTCTTCCAAAGTAAGTGGGACCCTACTTGCTTCCAGATGACTTCATCTGCAACTGTCTGCTTCTCCAGCCAGTTTCAGTTTAGCTTATATTGTCAAGACAACAATAGAAAATTGGAATTGCTGTTAAACTACATTTTTTTCCTAAATGGGACCTAACATTGTCAGTAAGTGCCTTAGCCTGCTACTTTGAACAACTATAATGTTTTCAATGAATCAAAACTTAGTACAGGGTTGCCTAATGCACCTGCTAGAGGAATCTTAAAAATATCATGTCCTTTCATGCTAGAAGGCCATACTTTTGGGTTAAGAACTCCAGGATTTTTCTAAAATTCCTCCCATTACAGCTTATAAAGAACAAGTCTTCAGCAATTCTAACTCTACAGTAGCTACAGCACCTTTGTTGTGCACTCTAGATGCATACATAGCACTGATGGGCTGCTTTGTGCACACTGACTAAGGAGGTCCGGTTCTTTAGGGGTTTTTTCACTGCTTTGAAAAATCCAGAGACTGGTTTTCAGCTCCAGAGACGATAACATGTAGCATGATCATGAAAACCCTGTTGCAGATCATCACAAAGAAATTCTAGAATATCTGAAATTCCAGGGCCTTCAGTTTTTTGGTGTCTTCTTGATGTTATGAGCTATACCAAGAGCAGCTGGAAGAGCAGGCCTTTTGAGTTTGATGTCTGTCTGGAAGCAAGCAGTGTCTCAATTACTTTGGAAGATAATCCAAGTACAATTAATACTTCCCTTTCAATAACAATGTTGTCAGTGCCAGAGTTTTCAAGAATCCATCCAGGCTATTCCTAGCCAGATGGATTAAGTTATATATTGTGGAGGCGAACAAGCCATCAGGCAAACCTATTGCTGAAGGAGTCAAAATATGCTCTATAACATCTCTGGTGATTACAGCTGTAGAATAACTCATGTTCTGTTTCATAATGGTTCCAAGAAGCTGAGTAGAGGGAAGAGCAGAAACTGTTTTGGGCAGAGCTGAAACAAAACTTTTGGCAATTATTTTTGTGAGCAGTAAGACGAAAAAGTGGATTTTGATAATGTTGAAATGAAATGTGGCAATTTGTTGTATTATTTCTTGGATCTTTGACTAAATTAATCAGAAAAATAGACATTTGGTAACATTACCTCTATTTTGCTAAACTCACTGTAATATTTTGGTTGACTTGACTGGGCATTTTCCACCTAAAAGTTCCAGCCATCTTTACTAATGTTATCATATACAGATGTGTCTGGACTTCAGCTGAGGACATCTCCAGTGCAACAAGATGGCCTACTATTAATATTTAGGAGTCATGTCTATTTAGGTGTAGGTCTGCAGCCCTGAGGCTGCTGACCTGCAAATCACAGCTTGCTACTCCTAAGGTTCCTTTTCCTAATTCCTTTAGAAGCTCTTGCCGGGGACCTGAAGGGGAGGCCCTGGTGCCCACCAGCACCAGCGCTGTACACAACACCCCAAGCACCACAGACGTGACAAGCTCAGCTGCAGAATGGAAACTACTAAGTATGAAGTTTCCCAATCCGCTAAGGCAAAAAACTGTAATAAACATTAACTACAAAAGAATATTACTTAACTCTAGGTATTTACTAAAACTTTATGAAGCTTTTGGAATCTTTTATTGTGCTAGCTGCCTTAGCGTTAAAAAAAATTAAACTTTCTTATTCTTGTCTGCCTTATTTTCAACTGTTCCTCCTTATAGCACATTTTAAATTTTCACGCAAATTTCCGAATTCTGCATTTGGAAGGAATATTTTGCCAGGTCTGTTTTGCACAGCATCACTCAGCTTTTGCTGACTTTGCTCCACCAGGGGCTTTGCTGCTTTATCATGCCATAGATTTGCACTGCATTCTCAAGAGCTTGGATCAGCGAAAGAGATTGTGTACTGAGGCTGGATGGCTCAAGGCTTACAGCTGCTGGCATTGCTACCCAACTGGAGTAGGACTCCCATATTTCTATCCAGAACTTCAGAAAAAAACATGTATTTGGTCCAGTACCTACAAAGCAGGTAGGTATTTTCACACTTCACATTTACTGCACATACTAGCATGTGGGAATGTTGGACTCCCCGCATGCCATGTAGGGTTGCGGTGAACAGGACCCACTTGCCCAGAAGTCCTATATGTTCCTAGCTGCAGCAGCTGTGGGGACTAGAATTAGGTGCTCTGTCCCTCGCCTTCCCTCCTTCCAGGCAGGTAGCCCCTCTACCTCATCACCCTCTTGCAGCAACCTTTGGGCAAGCAGCTCTTGCCCCAGAGCAGCAGCCTACTCCTCACCTCTTGGATAGCCAGATACAAAGACAAGAGCCATCACACTACAGCCTGATAAAAAAAGATCTGGGCTGGTGCTAACGTTAGGTTAGGATAGGTTGAGTGCATCAAATGCCTTACGGAGAATAAATTATCTTCCTCTTCCCTCCAGTACAGTAGCTCTGGACTGAGCAGGATAGTCTGGATTCAGTCTGACGAATGCCTCCAGCAACCACACAGCACTCAGGGATAAAAAAGCTGAGCTTTGCCCACTTGCATCAAAATTTAAGTAATGCCTCATGTAGCTTTGTGGTGAAAGAAGGCAACTTCAGTCAACAGCACTCTGTGAGACTGAGGTTAGTGGAAAGACAATGAATGTAAATACAGAATTCAGCACTAAAAAAAGCTTTCACAAAAAAATCCAAGTGCTGTCATGACACAGATGAAGTCCTTGCTGTGCAGGAATCGATGGCAAAATTCTTCAGTGACTTCAGCAAAGTTAGGATTTTACTGAAGGTGCTGAAGCCTCCCCTACTTTTTGGCACACCTCATACTTCATGGGGTTTTACATACGTTCATTTCATATATTTGAAAGAGAAATTTCTGGTATAGCAGTCTATGAACTACCTGACACACTTTTATAAAAACAACATCAGGGACATGCGTGTTTGTCTTTTAAACGCTCTCTCATATGATTTCACTTGAGAATTTAATACAATAAACATTGTTTCCCGAAAGTGTAAAAATATAACATTCTTCTACCATTAAAAGAAGATAATTCATCCAAAACCTCAGTATTCAGACGACTCAGAGATCTTTCAATATGAAGATGAAGGATTTATGCTCCTACTGGCAAACACTTGGTGCATCCAATCTTGGCAAAACAACTGATCCATTTTAAAGTCAGCAGAAGAGGGAAGATCTGAGGAAGTAAATACGCTAGCAGCCAAGTAAGACCACTGCATTGGAAGTAGCCAGATAAGAAACATGCTGAAAGGAGCATGCATCAGCACCACTGAATTGTCACAACAAAATTCACAGCAGAAGAAAAGCAACTGTTCTTGCTGTGACTTTGTAGGCACAGGCAGCAATGCTGACTTGCCAAACAATAAACACCTCACTCACACGTAGTCATGGGAACCTCTTCAGAAAAGAGGTGTGCTTACCAAGAACCCAGACTTCCTCTACTTTTTCCCTCAGAAAATTGCTGTCACAGATATGAAATGTCATGATCGATAAGAGGACAGGAGGGAGGAGATGCGTCCCCTTTCATCCAAAGTGCAAAACGGTCAACTGCGAGGTGCGTGAAAGCAGCAGGTCCCCTGGTTTGGCACTTAGACCTCTGGCCTCCCGCCCCAACGGTGAGTGTGTCTCTTGCCAAAAGATTATCATTGTAACTTTATCTTTGAATGAAAATCGTACTCAAGTCTTTACCTCCAAATCAGAAGGCACTCTCTGTTGTTTTAGCTGCACCTTCAGCACATCTTTTTGCTGATCATCTTCCAGACAATCGATTTCAGTCACGGGAAATGCCTGCTGCTGCGTGTCTTCACTGATGCTGACCACAAAGAGCACCTCCGAGGTAAGCAGCAAGCAGCCTTCATGCTGTTGGCCTGATCCACTCACAATCATGACATCTAAGGCCATATGGACCTCCGGCCTTCCTAGAGATTGCAGCATTTTCCTGCATTATCG
>NW_010534082.1:101667-119561 GCF_000687285.1 Phaethon lepturus | reverse complement strand
AGGGGCGCGGGAAGGAAAAAAAAAAAAGTCGTCAGTGTTATGCACTGGATTCTCCAGGACTTCTTTTGATCACTAATGTTTTTACTTAAGCCTGTAGCTATCACCTACAAATATAAAATAAGCCAGGGAGTATATTCCAAATCTCCATTACTGAAAGATGTAAGACTTAAGATTTAGCCTATAAATGTGAAACTAACAAAACTCCTTAATCATTCACTGCAAAATTGGCCTAATAACCATGCGAGGTTAGCCTATTTCCCATCCTAATAGAAAAATTACCCTGAGAAGTGGCTTACAAATTCAGTGCAGAAAATAAAGCTATCTTCACTAACAGCTGTTTCTGGAGATGTGCAGTATTTTTCTTGGGCTTGGTGCGATGAGAAATAAGAAAGAACTCAATGAATGCCATTAAATAAAGATCAGCTCTGTAGTTCCAAAGCTGGAAGCAGATCAGCAGCCCATCATTTGCAGATTGGGTTTCTATGCACTACCTTTGTGTTTAATGTTCCTAAACAAACTGCCATAACTCAGCCTTTCCTAGGGAAGCAGCTTGTTAACTTGACCACAGGCCAGAACCTATTAATAAACAATGTGGATGTAAAAATGAGCGACTGTCTAAATAATTTTACCAGACATATTTGACGTGGCTATTTGGAGCCTGCTCAACATGTTGATCATTTGGATGAGAGCGCTGCTTGGGAAGCTGAGAAAGTCCAGCTCCGTGCAAAATACCTGCGGTAAGAGAATTTAAGTTTTTTAGTAGTTGTTTTCTACAAAACAGTTACATGTTGCAGTGATGTCATCTGTTTAGAGCAGTTCATAAAATAGTGCAGATCCAAAATTATGTCACATCTTTGGAAGCTATAGTCGAGATAATTCATTAAATATTACAATGCAAGAGTTGTGCGCTTAACCCTGGTGATCTTGCATTAGCAAAAAACAAAAAAACCCCACTGTGTGCTCTAAAAATCAGCCATACACTTGCAATCAAGAGAAACATAATGCTCCTGAGAGCCATCATTTCAGAGTAGGATCGGACACATCACTCAAGATTTATGTAGAAAAAATCAAGACCGTTGTTAACTTTCTTGCTTAATATTAAAATACTTCCATATACGTGTCACGATCGGTACAAATTAGAAGGCTAGTTTGCCTAGATCCTGTATTTAAATGTTCAGTTACTTAATCCAGCTGTTAAACACAGATGCATATACATTTATGAGATCTCCCGAGGCATCTGGTTTATTGTGAATTCTTCTTAGTGCCAGCACAGAATGGAGACTACAAGAAGCAGTTAAACAGGTTTCTAAATAGACTATCCAAAGCTGAAGATGATACAGTATGTATGTTTTCAGATGCCTTGTAAACCTTTAAGATGAGGTATGGTCACCAGAAAGAATGAGTGGGTTGCAAAAAAATTCACAAATTAAGTAGTTTTAAAAATTTTTACAAGACAGACAGGAAGTAGGTGAAGCAGCAAGCACTAGCGTTACACGGTTTAGTGCAAACTTACTCTTTAAATAAACAAAGAATTTTTCTTTTGTCTAATTAAGCATTCCATTGAAGCAAAAGGCATTTTTGCATAAGGGTGTCAATAACTTAGATTCCTTTTTACACAATGGATAATAATTTAAACAAAACATCAGCGCTGAAAAAAAACCTTTAATTTTTAGCACACATGTTGATGGTAATACTTAAAAGCAGCATCCCAGTT
The DNA here is from genome assembly GCF_000687285.1 of Phaethon lepturus. Taxonomy (NCBI): domain Eukaryota; kingdom Metazoa; phylum Chordata; class Aves; order Phaethontiformes; family Phaethontidae; genus Phaethon; species Phaethon lepturus. The sequence goes on along the minus strand of NW_010534082.1, from coordinate 117,847 downwards.
GTAACAGTTGGCTTACCGAGGTTCTCAGCATTATGTGAGTGAAAATGTTATTTACAGATGGAGAAAGAGAGAACATGTGTTTATTTCTGTGTGGTCCCCCACCCCTCGGTCCCCCCCAAGAGGCATGGTCCCACTTCCAATCCAGTTGTGGGTAAGAGTTACTTGAACTCTTGTGTTTTCCTCTCACGCACTGTCAGCTATTATTGATACAGTTTTTATGTTTTTTTCCTGGCTAACTCTTTTTGTCACATGCTCATGGAAAACATGATGTCTTGTATACCATATCTGCAATGAAAACTGTCCCTCTGCTGTTATGAGTTTCTTGATAAAGACTGCAGCGGAATTAAATCTAGAAAGATTTAATTAGGCAGCAAAACATGGGCAGCAAAAACAACAGACAGACAGCCGGCAACAGACAAACATTTCTAATTTTACTGATACGGGATTTACACCTATGGGATGCATAATTCAGGAGAACAGTTATTATTTACACTCATGCAGACAAGATAAAGTTAATTTTCAAGAATTGTAATTATTAAATGTTTCATTATTTCTTTAAATAGATTGCTTCAAGGAATGAGTTCTGAATGTAAGAAAGTGGGAAGTGTGGAAATAATATCCTAAACTTAAGCCCTAGGAGAACTACCCTTATTCTAATCAACGCATCACAAACGTAAGTATTGCTAGTGATTAAAGGCTTAAATCTTCAAGGTTTGTCCGGTGTAATTAGTGAAGCAAAACTGTCCTTGTATCAATAGGTCTCCATGCTTTTCTTCCCTGACAGCTCCCCCCCTTTAAATATCTAGACCAACAGCTTTGATTTATTGACAGCGGAAACAAAGAAATGAATGTATTTTAATATTTCATTTTTATCTTTTACAGTTTTGGGCCGTCCAGAAATATTCACATCAATCTGAAAGGATTCACCACCACTGCCACTAAGTGCTCAGCCTAGCTGGAAAACCCACCTCTGGTCGTTAAAATGTTACCCATATATCCAAAACCAGGACTGTCTTCTCACAACTCTACGGTTTAAAGTGGATGCTCCCACTACACAACTCACTTCTTTCTCCCAGGAACATAAGTCTCTCTTTGCGTAGCGATAGCAAAACTCTTTCCTTGCCGTAACAAAGCAACCTCAAAATAACGCGCTAATTGGATATAGTGTTGCTCTAACAATTTTATGTCAAAAACGCTTTTGTAAGCACATATGTTTCTGTAACTAATTCTCTTGTTTTCCAAGAATTACTTCATGCTTTCTGCATTCTGTGTTTCTGAGGCTGTACAGCGTTGATCGGTAACACAAGAGAGAAGCACAACATGATGGCTTTTAAGAAAACGAGCACAACATTTCTAACTATTCAGTGGTGGCATTTCTAAATCTTCCTCTAAGTCACACAGCTACTGAGCTGGGTAAGTGAGACATAGCAGGTTGTATCTGAAGATACAACATTTTGAATTTAAATGGAGATCTTGGAAATAGAGAAACTCACCGTAACCTGTCTGGGAGACGAGCTCAGCTGCCCCTCCGATGGGCTTCGTGAAGACGCCCATGATTCCTTTCCCCACACCCGAGATAACCCCTCTGGCTTTATGCCCAGCTGAAGCTTGGGCCTCAGATACTCGCTGAAAATTCTGCATCGGCTGATCCACAATCCCAGCGATAGCACCTGAAAAAAAAAGGAGTCCCCAGTAATTAGTGAAGATTAGTATCCCAGAATAAGAGGAAATCTGGACGTGAATGTTGCTTGGATTACTAGACTGTACCCCACCCTTCTTGTACAGCTATTTAGCATGCAACCAATTAGCTAAACAATATCTTAACTTCAGTTCAAGTTAAATCTCAACTTCCTTTTTTAAAAAATGTATTTTACTTTTCTAAACATTCAGATCGCTTAACTTGGCAGTATGTTTTAATCTTGCAACTACTTTCACTAAATGCTTTTGCTGAGTTAATTTATCTCACTCTGTATAGCAATTCTGAAAATGTTGGGCTCGGAATAAAATCCACCCATTTTAAAAGTCTTGAGCTGTTATGGAAATGAAATTTTCACGTAAGCCTGAGATTGCCTTAATGAGAATAAAAACTGCCTGTATTCAATAGATCATTTTTATATCCTCTTCCACTGCCAGAAATGTTTGTAAGCTAATGTAACTTTTGATATATTACTAAGATCAGCAGAATTAGACTTTGAGACTTTTTGTTACTTTTTTGGTGAAAATGATCATATTTTACTTTAATGCGCATGGGTCAAACTTTTACAAGTGACACAGTGACCTTCCCAGGTTTTAGTATCAACAGAGAACTCCAGCTTAAATCTTCCTAAATGTAAACTGGTATGTGAGGTGGTACATTTCTTTGATCTTGAGTTTACTCTAGCCACTTAACCACAGACATGTCTCTAGTTATTGTAATTTTGATAGATAAGCTATTTGGAAATAGCTAAGAGGATTGGACAAAGTGACATCAGTTAGAAAATGGTCTGCCTGATCTGAGGTTCTTTGCTCAGTGAAAAGAAAGTTTGCATGCTCTTTGGCTAGCTCTCAGTTTGCACCTTCAGCTGCAAATACCAAGATAAAACAATTATTTAATGAGTAGGACCAAGTGTCAGCTTGGTAACCAGGCATTTTTACTGCAACCCAGACATCTTTGAAGATTCTGCTTTGTATGTGGAAGCAAATCCAGGCATAATTCCACAGATTCGGACAATCACAGCCGAGGTATTTGGCCCCATGTGTTTACCAGCGTGACATGCACTAGTCAGCTAGCCACTAACTGGTTTTCAGATGGTTTTAGTTACTGTTACTGGATAAATGGAGAAGTTGCTGACTCTGAACAACAAGAACTAATATTGTACTTGTAGACTGGTATTCTGTCCAAGGAAAAAATGAGGATGAGCAGCAGCACACACTTCCCCAGATCCTTGTCCCTGGGATGCTACCTATCAGCAATTCAAGAAACTTGCACTCCCCATAAATGCCTCCCTCTCCTCTTAGAGAGATTGCTTCCAAATTCTGTATGTGTAACCTTTACTGAGAAACCTATAGCATTTCCCCAGAAAATGCTGGTCTATTTTTAATACGATACGCAGCTTTTATTGAGCTCACTCACTGAAGCTGAGCGTGCAGCTGAACGTTCACCCTTTGTACCACAAAGGCCATGAAGCTTCCTTAATGCCATACCATGGAAATGATACAGTTTTCAATTGAATTCTGTTTCACTAGTACTTACCAGCTGCTCCTGCTGCTTGACTAAAATAATACCCCAACACCGCATTACACAATTGGGATTGTTCGGCCAGTCTTTTCTTTTGTACAATTGTGATGCATTTGAAGGCATAAAACAATACTTGGTGTTCTGCTACGTTACAGTATTATGTTACCCTGTGACCTCCCTCACCCTATCTATCGAGGTCATCCACAGCAACTGCACTTTCAGAACACAAGTTATTGCCTTATTAAATGTAATCCATCTAAGTCCTAGCACTAGTAAATTATTTACTGCAATACACTTGAGCGATGTTATAAGGTAATAATAAATAAGAGCCGACTCCAAAGGACCTGTGGTATGCTCCAGGCACTTCTCAGCTGGAATTAGGCCCAGAGGACAAGGAAACGGAATGGAGACTGCTGTGACTGTGTTATATAAGATTATTTATATAGTGCCCCAAATAATACATAGCTTAATTAGCCGGTTGTTTAGTACTTCCACACTTTCTGTTATTCTGCCATTTTATGCATGCTCTGAACTTGTCTGTGAAGCCACTGTGCTTTCATACATCAAATCCTTTTGCAAGTCCTGTTTTTTTACCTGCAAAAAATATAACCAATGATCTCCTCTTTCCCCTCCGCTCACCCTTTGTAATCTCTTCTCTCAAACAGCCACTCACTGACATAACTCATTCACGTGCTGTGGTCATGCCCACAAATCACATAATAAACCATAACCTTACTCCTGATCCTACCCTCCTTGCATGGGGAAGCCAGATCTGTGCAGCTCCTTTCTTGTGTGCATCATGTGTGGGCAAAGGAAAAAAACCCATAGGTCAAAGGCTGAGCAACCTCAAAACCCAACAGCAGTGAGATAATGGTGACGCACACATCAGGTTCATTGCAACTCCTAGCAGCAGAAACTGTGTGTGAAGCAGATGTCCCCTGTGTCCGTGTGGCTTCCCTCTTTCTAGCACAACGTTAGCGGTAGGAGCACCACGCTGGATGGACTTACCACAGAAGGTCTCTCCCCCCAGATTTCAGTAGGGTATCAGGGAAGCAGAGCATGGAGTCACATGCAGTGGTTCCTCCCTTTCCACTCGCATTCTCACAGTCTAGAGACAGCTATGGTGTCCTACTGCTGTCCCTGTCCCTTCTCTGTAATGTCCCGTGCCCATTTTTTTTTTTTTTAAATGAAACCATTCTCCATTTTTCTTTCCTTCCTTACCCTAGGCATTCAATTTTATATGCATGTCCACATATGTACACACAGACTACGCATGTATAAATAAAACCTCAATAAAATTAAACACCAAAGCAACAAAATAAAAACATATTCTTCCATTACTGGACCAAAGAGGTTCCAGCAACACCGTAACATCTGCTAAACATCAGCTGGGGTGCACTCTGGTTAATACATGTTGCTCAGTAACCATAAAAAAGATACTTTGATAACTACAAAATTCAGACAGTTCAGAGTATATCACTGTATTACTTCATGAAGAATTTGATTACAGGCAGCTCATGCAGAGACTGACCATGTTTGGTGAACGTAGCATGGCTTACAGAACTTAGCAAAGCTCAGGTTGCTTGTGACAAACTCTTTCAGACCAAGAAATAATTAGAAAAAAATCCCCCACCAGGAGAAACTGGCCATGTTTTGCCCTGAGTCTGGAAGCTAGCCAAGCTGAAACCATTTTGCTTCCTTTTCTTTTCCCTGTTGTCCTTCAGGATTGCTGCTGGCGTTTGACACCAAAAATACGGCTGAAGCGCAGTCTCATCACAGCAAACACCACACGAAAATGCAGCTACAGGAACAGAGCACCTGGTGGCACGCATTAATATATTTGCAGAATTTGTGCGTGGAATAGCACACCTTCAGGATTACCACTGGCTCTTAGCATCTCGCTTGTAGATAGGCAAACGTAGAGTGGTCCCGACTCGGTGATAGTTGCACAGCAAGAACAACCACCCGCCCCAGCAAGAACAACCACCCCCCCCGCTTAATAACAAAAACCTGAGCTTCTGAAATCCAGGCTTTACCTTCTCCAGTAGCACAGTTACAGTGTCGGTCAGTATTACTATCAATTCACCTTCCCCAAAAGCAGGAAGGAGTAACTGAAATGTGGGACATTTTTGCCATTGTGAAAAATGGCTTTGTCTAATAGTTGTCGGATTTTTGGTTATCCAGAAATGCTCAGCTTCTTACAGGGAGCTACTTCAATACTATATTTTTCACCAGGACCAGTAGTTGAAAATAAAGTCTATAGTTTCAATATTCTCTTTCACACAGTTATAAATCTCTATTTTAAGCTTGACCTTGTCATGAAAAATGCAAAAGATAGTTCCCTGGTGAGGAGTGCCAATCTCCTAAATATTTTAAATACAATTTTACTGCATTTTTGTCTAATCGTATAGAAGAAAAAATACACCTATCAGAAGCTTTTGCTTCTTTTCACGCAGAGATGTTACTAAAATGACCCAGAAGTCTCCCCCAAACTAAAAAAGATGACAACAGCCGGCCAAAGATAACAATCAAATCAAACAACACTCTGACAGTGCTTGAGTCATTTAAAACGAGACAGGACAAAGCACTTAAGAATGTACCACAGGGAACAACTTGCACCGAGGAGGAGACAAGAGCACATGATTTTGGCCCTCATTCAGCAAAGCTCTTAAGCACATGCTTAAGTGCTTTGCTGAATCAGGGCCACCATGAGCCAGATTTTCAGAAAAATCAGAAACGCAACTCTTCTTTTTGCGCAGATACCACAATGTCTCGGTGAACTGAGGGCTCTTACATGCCTGTGCCTAGGCACGAAATCTGCGTTTGCAATTCTTTAAGCTGCGTGCATGAGTCAGATGGCTTTTACAAACGTGATAGTACTGTGACTATCCTAGAAATCTTTTTCACACTTCTCAGTTTTACAGTTGAAAAGTCATAGAAGTTATGGTTTCAAAGGGTCTTGCTCTGTGCATTCCTGTGCTCATCTGAATGCTTCATCCCTGTGAAGGAAAACAACACAGCAGCTCCGCTTCGTTTCGTTATGTATGAAGAATGGAAGTCTTTTTAGAGTAAGCACGTTCACACTTACTCTGAACATGCTGGTGAAAGAAAGCAGCACGGTGATACCTCCCCTTCAGCTATGACTGTTTTTTTGAGGGGAGGCCATAATATTTTTTAAACTAAATGGTCAGGACAGAAACAGCTTTCTGATGCGTTTGTAAAAATCAAAATGTAGGTCTCTTCTTAATTTAGGGCTCGACATATTTACATGAATGCTGCTGTGCATACAGAGAAAACATGCTTTTTAAAAATCAGGTTTAAATAAAAAAATTATGCCTGATACAAATTCAGTGTAATATTTCTGATTCCTCCCTTAGTGAGAGGTCCCATACTTGTCCAGTCCAGCTACACAGTAACCGTAGCTATTTATCTGGGTGCTTCATTGCCTCCACTGCTAAGAACGGAGGTATTTAGCAGGGAGGAATCTCTAAATAACAACAGGGGAGCAAAACCAAGATCCTAGCTTGTGGAGGAGCACAGCTTAAATGCTAATACGAAGCTCTAAGTTTCTAACATGAAGTCTGATTTCTCAGGAAATCAGGGACAGTAGAATTCTAGCTCTTTTTTTTCGGTTTTGTTTTTAACTCGGGCGTACTCCCGCGAACGACAGAAGCCTTGTGCGCAGGGAGGTACAGGCACGGCGTATTTGTGTGTGCACGTTATGAGTTCCCGGCCTTCCTGAACAGCAGAAACTTTGCCTTGTTCCAGCCAAAGCTACAAAGTCTTGCTCTTTACTTCAGGCTGCACCACTGATGCTTTTAGCTCTGAAGGGCTCTGGTGTGTCAGTGAAGGGGATAGGCACCACGTTATCTCGCTTTCTTCTTAACAGCTGAGCCAAGATCACCAAACCATTTCACCAGCACATATACACCAGGCCGACACAGCGCTTCTAAAAGTATAATCTTTCATCCAGCTACTCAACCTGACTGCCCTTAGCCCAATAAAACAAGAAGGAAAAATAAAACCTTCTCCAAACTGCCTTTGATTTGCAACACCAGTAACAGCTTACTATTGGGATGGTAGCTACTAATATATGAAATTTCTCCTTTATGCACATTTCTCCCAGGACACTCACTCACTGGTTTACAGGCATTATCAAATGACAGTGCTTCACATCATCTAATGTTATTGCTTAAAATAATTTCCAGTAACTCAACCCAAACTTGTAACATTTTTACCACTTCCTCTTTGGGGCTTTCAGGGTTGTGGTTGCAAATTTAGGAGTTGTGTACACTACTGAAGATTAGGAAAGAGGACAAATCCTTTCAAGCTTCAGCTCTTCTAACCTTTTGCACTGGACTGCTTTTGGTCACTTTGATCTCTAAGGGATTCATACTCTTTAATACGTACTGAGGAACTCTGCCAAACAATACAGTTCTGCATTCCTTTGCTGTGTGACAAGTAGAAGTAACCTAAAAAATCCAGCCCCTTACTGCAAAACTTCTCGCAGAGATTTTTTCCAGTGCGGGTTAGTTTTCAAATTTTTAGATACTATTTTGAAATGGCCAGCCTAATCCCCACTTCTAACCAAACCACTTGGCTGCTTGATGAATACAATTACACTGAATCAGGATGATCTGGGTCTCTTTGTAAAAGCAGAATTCCTCATCAAAGCTTACTTAACATCTGCACTAAGTTCAAGTGGTTTTCAAACAAAACCAAGAATCCCCGATATCTACAGTGCAGCAAAAACAAGCAGGTTCGGAAGGCATTCCTATAACTCACTGGAAAGTAAACATCAGCGTGATGACGTCTTTGTGCTGACTTAGCTACAAGTCACCCTGCCCAAAGCAGAATTATTCTTTTCTTCTCAGATATGCATCATGTAACAATGAAAATATTATTTCACAAAGAGAGTGCAAACTCGCTCCATATCTGCAATTATTTTATCAGCAAAAAACATATACAAAGGTCACTAAACCTTGATAAAAAGAAACAGTATCTTATACACGTACTGTGAGCCTATGTCACAAGAAAACACCAAAACAAAGAGAATTTGCAGTTATAACTCACATGTAGAAAAGGCTGGTGAGCAGATCAGAAAACAGTATTATCACTCAACTTGATATTTAGTAGTACGTTACCTAGAAGACTAATGCCTAAACGAGAGAGCCCCTGTCTCAGTCCTTCTCCCAGGCTCTCTGGAAGCTGCCTTCTCCATTCTTCTTGTCGGTTGTAATGCTCCTCATCCAGTGACAGCCTATCCATATTCCGAGCAAGACTTGTTGCCAGATTGGTAATTGACGTCAGTGTACCTAAATACATGGAGATACACATTTGGGTCTGGATCAAAATGCTTTAATTTAAAACACGGAGACGTTGTACGCCTGACTGCAATACTGAGCTTACGAGCAGAACAGCAAGTCGACTGAAAAGTCGCCCATGTGTAACATGCTTTACTATTTGTTAAGCATCACCACACTGCTGCTGCGGTCCACGTCACGCCTTTTACATTAGCCTGCACCAGGTTTGCCTGGCCAGTGGGAACAGCAACTCGTCCGAACATCCTTCCCTGGGTCCCCAACTTCTGTAAGGCTAACCTAAACGGAGCAGGGGGACGTGTGTGTGATGGAAAGGTAAACAAATATTTACAGAAGGAGCCCGGGAGGACGTGTCTTGAGGGAGCCTGGAGCAGCAGCCCAGGGTCTCTCCCGGGCGGCTGAAGCCACGCGATGGCACTGTTTATACAGACTTCGCAAAACAAAAAGCTGCTCCTGTTCTTCTCAGGCCAGCCCAGCCCTGCTGTCAAAACCCATCCACGTACTTACACAGTTATGACAACTGTATCTACCTTTTTTTTTTTTTTTTTGGAAAAAAGAAATAATAAATATGATGAGGCGACGGAGTGTAGAATTTCTGATGGTTAGCAGAAGTACAGAACACCTTTAATATTTCTGCAGTTATCACATGAAATACTGGCTGAGCCAATCTCCATTTCCCACTGGGAGGTTTAAAATTCTGAAGTTTCTGAAACACTCTTACACGCTGTAGTTAAGCGGTGATCTGTTTAATACATAAGATGTTATATGTGAGCTTTCTTACCCTCCTAGCATTTCGCTGCAGCCTAGCAAGCCAAACAAAGCTGCAAGCAATATTGTTTAAAACTTTAACACATCCTTTAACAACGCACAACAACAAAGCAGTAGTAGGAGCAACAAAGTGAAAGCTCTACCTTTGGAAATGTGTTTTACAAATGATGTTGTTCCTCTGGAAACTCCACTGACAAATGCTCCTGGGCCTCTGGTCAGCCCTTCATAGGGGAGCCGAAAGAAATCGGCTATGCCGTTCCCTATGCTTCTCACCAGACTAGCAGGGCTTCCAAGAATTTCCAACGATCCGACAACCCAGCCTGTGTGGAGAAACAAGACACATGTTACGGCTGCAAAAACTGCAGAAGCAGCAGTTGTGAAAAGGTTATTCCTTAATTCTCTTTTTCACACTAGAATTCATCGCATTATGAACTTCCTTTGAGCAAAACACGGGAAATAACTCATCCACTATGAATTCAGAAATGGCAATCTTTCATACTTCGTAAATCAAAGAAATCCTTTTGGCAAACTCACAAATAGCTTTAGAATGACTTCCTTCCAGGAGCTTCCCGTATTTCTGCTAAAAGTGTGCTAGGGAGGCGGATGCGAGAGCCTCGCAGCTACGGAGGAACGGGACTGCAAGTTCAGATCGCTGGGTCGGTTTTAGACGCTATAAGGCAGCGTTGTGATTTCAACATCCTTATGTGATAGAATTGTGACAGGGAGTTTACACGGATACAATGTACTGCTTTACGGGAGTGTGTAGGTCAACTGCTTGATGGAGTGTTAGGAAAGGGGATGCAGATTTTTGACAAGTGCTTAAGAAGTTATTTTAAATCCACCCCAACCCTTCTAAGCTGATCATTTTCTTTCAGAGTGCAGTGAAAGCCAGACAAATGTCTTTTGCTCAGTACAGTTGTGTAAACAGCAATGACATCTACATGCTGATTAGGTTACTCATAGGGGAGTATTCCTTATGCATATCCCAGGAGAGGTTTCTGCGGATCTGGTTTCCTATATAAACGCAGGGTTGCCAGCAGCTCGCTGGATGGCCGAGCACGCAGCAATCTGTTGCTGGAAAGCTGTTCGCAGGTCTTGTCTTTCTCAGGCTGGTTGGCAGCAGATTTATTAGGGAAATAGTGCTGCATAACTTTTTTTTTTCGGCAGCCCAGAGAGAGCGATTCAGAAATGGCAATAAAAGTTAAATGGGAACTGCCTGGTCTTTGAGCCTTGGTACCATGAATTTCAACTGGCACTGTCGGAGCGACACAAGGCACGACAGGGCCAGGAGACTGAAAGATGGACAGACTGGCCTCTTGCTCTCCTGCTGAGGGCCCTTGATCTGCGCTGCCCGCCTCACTCCCATCTCATCACCGCAAACTCCTGCTATCCAGATGCTTTTCTTGTTTTCTGTTAACCCCTCCCAGTCACTCCTGTGGAAGGCTGAATCATGAAACTGAACAGCAGAGAAAATGTTACTCATATGAAATGAATTAATCTCATACTATCATTCTAAGCTCCCGGAAAATCTATTATTCTTGTTGAATCTGTCCCACATTTCAGCCCTGGCAGGTTGAGAACTCCAGTATCTGCAGTATAAAAAGCAGTAACCACAGTGGACGTAAGGGAGAGGGTGGGATGGACTACGAAAACAAAAAACAAGTACTACTGGCAACGCGACGAGTAGAGCGGCAGCGAGCGCTGTGGCCCCGCGGTGCCTGCCCTGGAAAGGAGCATCCCCCTGGCCGTCCTTCCCTGCCGGGGACCAGGGGAAGCCAGCGCTCCAGGCTGGGCCTGCGACTGCCTCGCTGCAGTATTTTTAATAAATTACCCTTGCCACTGTGTGAAGTGATGAAAAGCTGGAGGGATGGGGAGGCATGTACAGATGGAAGAGATGCTCTTTCTGCTTTTTCTGATCAATAATGTTGCAGTAATCCCTTACAGTTTTTTTTTTTTTTTCTTTCCCCTAAATATTCTTGGCATTCCTTGTCCTGAGGTGGTGGTGTGATGGGAAGGGGCTTGCACGACACCGTGGCTTAGTGCCTTGCTGCCCTGTAACACCCCCAGCAGGCACTGCCAAGCTGGGAATGGGAGACGCCAACTCTACTTACCTGTTTGGCCAGCCGGCATGTTCAGAAATGAAAACCGGAATAAAACTAGGAATGAAACTAGTTGAACACAAAGCTGAGGGGTTACCTGGTATCCTGGGGATGGGCTGTTGCAGTCTGGCCCTGGCCTGTGGGCTGTCGGTTTTAGGAAGCTCTGGAAGGAGCGTGCTCACCCTTGGAGAGCACACGGGAGGAACGTGCAACCTGCAGCAGTGGTGACCCGCCTTGGCCAATGCTCAGAGCAAAATTAATGGCTCCTCACCGCCGGCATGGACCACCCAACCCAAGGAGGATGGTGTGGGAGTAAGTTGGGAATAGGAGAATGATGAATCAGGAATAATCTCTCAATTCACAAGCTCTGTGCTGCATTTTACTTTACATGACTATACTATCATGTCAGGTTACCATTTCCCAAAGTATGCTTAGTAATTATATCCACTAATATGAAATAATTATAACTGTATTAGCAGAGAGCCACTGCATTTTCTTTATAGGCAACTATAGGGTTAGATCTGGCTGATACCAATAATATTTTTAGATAGAATTTTATTAACTTTCAAATAGAAGCCAACTTAATTAGAAAAGGATGGGAGATTTCCATTGCAAGTTTTGCTAATTTGAGACAAGCAGTCCTAATCAGCGTATTTGAGCAGAGCTCTCCAGCCCTACTCATTGCTTACGAGACATGGATTCTGGACACTCCTTTGCAACATATGGGGCAGCCTGATAACCCCCTTTAGCAGGCTTTGGGGCAAATCCTGCCCCCTCTCACAGGGCAGCAATGGTCTTGCACACAGACCAAGGGCAAAATGAGACTATATCCAACTTGGAACATAAGGAACAGCTGCATGGGAATGCCGTTAGTGCATTCCCATACAGCTGTTTTATGCATGGGACAGTGACTTATGCATGGGACAGTGGTGAGCAGAAGAGCGGCAAACAACCCATCGTTTTGCAGATTAATGTGGTTAAAATGCAAGAGAGTGAGGTCCTCTTCCACAAGAGACCAATCCAAGAAGGGTAAGTCAGCTGATGGTGAGGAAAGGACTCAGGGTTTGCAGACCACATAATGCTTTTTGCTTGATTTTTTCCTCCCTTTTAACTTGTTGATGCAGTTAGCCTTTTGACAAGTGTCACAAATTCTTCAAAATAAAGCATCTTCTTTGCCCAAGTAAACATTAATCAATACAATTCACCATTTTAATCATGGTAACCCCTTTCAAAAAATACATTTTAGATTTAGTGCTTTGAGTGGGATTTAAGTAGTAACTAAATATATGCTTATCTATCTTCCTGAAGAGAAGTTCCACTGAAGCAAACCTTATTTCCTAATATTTAAACCTGCTTGATTTCAGCTACATCATGAGCCCAGTGGCCTGTGCACTAGTGCACTCTGCAAGAGTAGCACAGGAGGAAAGACCAAGACCAGGCTCAGGAATCCCTAACTAGCATATGTGCCTCACCTGGGATGATGCAGATGAAAAGCCAGTATAACTCCAATTTTCTGCTGCAGTCTATCACCACTTGTATCACCATTCCTAGCCAGTTGTGGGGAGAAACATTCACACCATGGACCGTATTTACCCACAGTTTCTCTCTTAATTAGCAAGGAACTAGATCTCTCCTTTAGTACTATGGGATTTGACTGTAAAACAAGTCCAAACAAGTAGTAAAGAGAAAAACCTAGAAATTTTGCAAGCAAAATAATGGAAGAAAACAATGAATTGGTGCACAATGGTCTGGTGCACAATTTTGTACACAGTTGCCATATTCAGCTGTGCAAGTCAAGTATGCACACAGTGAAAGACCAGACCAGCATCTCGCTATTTCTATTTATAAATACCTGAAATGCCTGCGTACAAGTTTGGAAACGGCACAGAAATCAGGTCGCAGCTATGCTTGCAGCACAAATGGAAACATCAGGATTTCAGAAAATCTGACCATTAGTATTGCAGAAAAATAAATCCCATGTTTCAGTGTGGAGTACGTTACTTGTGTGTGATCATGGAGGAGCTTCGTCCTCTTTCAGGTACAAATTCCATTCCACACTAAGACACGCCAGAGACCAAATCTCATGATTTCTAAATTAATATTTATGGGAACAGAATGTACCTGCTAACCTAATAGAGTAATTGCTCACCATTGAATCTATATGGGAAAAAGTTAGTTACAGCAGCCTTCGTAGTTCTTGGATCAAAGGATCCAAGAACACAAACATCTGTGTGCCAGTTTAGCATGAAGGCTTTATGAAGAAAGACAGATTTCTAATCATAAACTGCAGCCAAAAGGAGTTTTAACAACAAAACAACATTCAGGGCTATAATTTACTTCTGAATGCAGAGCAACATGCTGAATAATTTGATTAAATGTAGTTTTGGGAAGTTTATGTGAGGAATGTGGGTTGATTCTGACTAGTGCTATAATATAAAATGACAAAACCTAAGCCAGCTAGAATACATTTTTATGCTGTGTTCAGGGTTTCGTAAAGCCTTCAGGCGGCTGGCTAATGTTTAGCACAACTTTACAAATCTTCACTGGTGTCTGCTCAGCCATTTTATTTCCCTTCTGTCATATGGCAGGACATGAAAGGTGTCTGAAAACATCATTATCAAACGGTGTCTGAGGAAAACAATAATTGTATGGCTAACATCTAGGTTATTCAGCTTGAGAGACAATCACAGAATCCTGGTACCTAATAAAAATGTTACATGTAAAGGAAAAGTACTGACCTGCTCTGAAAAGTGCTCCAGCAGCATAATGCATGGCCAAGGCATGGACAAGCTGCCTGGCAGTGGTGAAGATGGGTCCTCGCTCAAACACAGAGAAGGAGAGAGGCGTGTGATCTGAGGCTATGTACAGTTTCAGTGAAGCATGAATACTGACAAGGAGATTAACGGGTTGTATCGTTAATTTTCTTAACTTCACTGGCTTGACTAAAGCTCTTGCATGCTGTCTCACTTGTTCAGGCAGTATCAGGGTAGTATCTGAAGTATTCATGGATTGACAAGTGGTTTTGTTTTCTGGAAGATATGTATCAAACAAAGTCTTAATGTAGTAAACAAAAGTGTCTTCCACATACAGTCTAGCTGGTTTGAGCTCAAAGCTGAGGTCATTCACGTGAAACATGAAATTCTCTTCCTCGGAAAAAGCAATGTAGAGTTTTATAAAGCAGTTTTCCTTATAGTTTTCCAAGTCTTTGTTACAAACAATGAGGTTGTTCACTCTGGACCACTGCACGGTCTCATTTTTCTCTCCTTGGCACAGCAGGACTGCAAAATGGAAATTGGATTTGCTGTACAACTGATTGTCCAGTTGCAAGTCTTCACAATACACTTGGAGACTATGAAATTGTGGGAGGCCTTCCACAGCATCTCGCTGCAACTCCTGCGACAGGGGTCTCAGGTAGCTGGTGGCTGGGCCCATGTTGAGGAAAATGTTGTCTGCTGTGAGCCGCAGAAGTTCAGATGACACTTTGTGGTTTGTAATATCATCAAACGCAGAAAGACTTAACTGACTGATGAACATTTTCAGTGACAGAGTCTGCTCTTGACTTCTAGACAGGAGGGAAAAGAGGCTTTGTTACTTCATGTATTTTGAGTTCACCTGGCATCTTGCTTTCTCAAAAATCTATCAGGAGAGACATTCTCTATTTATTATGGGAAGCTCGTTGTGCAAGTCCCATTAATATTAACGGGATCTGGCATCCTTAATCGCCACAGTACCTGGGGTACCGCTCAGGAGGTCATCTAAGAAATGGGATACTACACATCTATGCCAGGTTTCTCTTTCTTTCTTATCAATCAACAGGATAGTTCGGACAGAAACATCTCTATATACACAGTAATTCCCTATTACATTTGCAACAGAGACAGATATTAAAGGAGACAACAAATACAATTTTCTGATAATTCATGTACAGCTTCAGCTGTTACAATATCTTCTGGGAGCCACAACTGAAGGTTACTATTATGGATAATTAATTTTATGTCACCTGCAGCGAGTGCCCTCCAATGAAGCCACCACAGCATTTTTATACTGACAACATTTAGGGCCTCCCCCCCTCCAGTGTTAACTGCCCATTGCCAAGTTTAACTAGCAAGTGGGCTATTATGTACTGCTGATGACCAGTTTCTCAGGGATTAATACTTAATTACAGCGCAAATAAAAACAGTACAACAAATTCCACGCTAATTGTAACAGCATTGCTGGAGGCGAGGCATTCTGCATCTTGGAAATAGGTAGTGTTATAATTGCACTTGAAGACCAGGTTGTGGTGTGTTATGGAAGTGCAGAAGTCTTCTAAAAAAGAGTGTTATAATTAAGTACAGTTAATTACTGACTGTAAGACTATTTCTACAGTACTTGCACGTCAAGCTTCCTACCAATTGTAGTGGGAGCTTGTATGATTACAGATGGCAGGACCTGGTTAAATACGTTTTCAACTTATGAACACACTCAAAACTTAATTATGACGGAAAATGTATCTTTTTAATGAACAACTCGGGACTTCCTTTTGTCTCAGACATCTAGTGTTTACCCTAAAGTGACATGACTTTTGTTGTTAGATTGTCCTTTGGTTAACTGTGATATACAAAGCATAACATATGGTCTAAACATATGCCACAGAGCATGCAGTAGTATTAAACAAAACAAAGAGTTAATCCAAAGTTTGTATGTCAGTTAACACTTAGAAAGCTGACCGACCTCTCAGCACTCTTTGGCAATGCTTTTTATCATCTTCTATGTGCTTTATGTACCTGTTGAGG
>NW_010534082.1:0-101636 GCF_000687285.1 Phaethon lepturus | reverse complement strand
CGCTCTTCCTTCTGGGGCCAAGGTTATGACTATTGTTCCACACCGATGGGTGATGTCCACATAAACATAGCCAAAGCCAGTTAAGAACACAATCTAGTGGAGAGAGTTAGAAACATATGGAATGCTACTGAAATTATTGTTTTTAATGTCATAATTTGAATTAATCTTATCTGGTTGAGATCTGGTTGAGATCTTTTACTCAAATAATGATACTGTTCAGGAAAAGCAGAAACAGATTTCAATACTTCAGAAAATAACAGCTCTGATACTTGAAGTATTTCAGTTCTACAGCAAGATGAAATTTGCACCTCATCCTTTAACTGTATAACTGAATACATTTTAATAAGGAACTTCTCCAGAAATAAGCAAGATGTGCTGGGGAGGGGTGAGGTTATATGAGAAAAGTATAAATAGGAAATCTTAATTTGTGATTTTGGATTAAGGAGAAAGGCATGTTCCTGGAGCTCTGCAAAATCCCACCTTTCTCCTCTGGAAAACAAACCCTAAATTAACATTATGTTGCTATGTCCCAGCTCAGAGCTGGTTAGATGACGGCTGATAGCATGATGCAAAACACATGAAGACTAAAAAAATAAGTAACATTTTGGATTCATGAAAACCTGCTAAATAACTCAACACTGAACACATTTTTAAGCCATCTAAACAGGTTTTGTGGGAACACCTTCACAAGCAAGGTGCTGCCACAAGGAAATGGCAAATGTCTATCGGAAAGCGTAAAACATCAAACGTCTAAAAAGGCACAAAAACGGGAACTTGACAACAGGTTTTGCAACATGTCTTGCTTGCAGATGTGCAAACTTCATTCTGAACATGTTGTCTTTAGGAATAGATATTCTACTTAAAGAAACGACTTACTATTTTTGGAGCTTAATTCTGCAATATTTCCATGCAAGTTTTGTATTCTTCCAGAATGAAAAAGATTAATGATTAAGGTCTTTTTAGGTTTGGGAAACTCACAGCAGTCATTTTTAGAGAAAGCTGGCTTCTGTTTCCTTGTAGGGCTACTATCAACACAATTGTTTACTGGATTGTAATGACAGAAGCTATAATTTAAAGGAATGCAAACCCAAGGAATAACACAAATATAATAGACTAGTACAGGTAAAGTAAACAGTTGTTTGTCTTGAAGAATCTTCCCTGTTGTTAACAAGTCACCAGAAGGAAAAGCACCTGGAAGTTCAGTAGGATCAGCACTTAAACCGATTCTCATTACACTATTTATAATAACCTTGCACAGATAATTAAATGTTGTTCATCAAGTTATGTCTTATTCTTTGGAGAATTACATACAAAAGAATCTCTAATTTCGATATGTCAATTTTAATCTTTTGCTTATCTTAAACAGATTCACAGTCCTGCATGACGTAATTGGAGAAAAAAGGACATTTACTGAATTTTAAATACACTCTTATTATTCTAGAAAACCCTCACTGATCTTAAAGATGGGTCCTTTTCATTCCAATTTCAGATGATTCTGATGAAAAAGGTAAGCACCTTAATTTTGGTAAATAAATAAAATTTTCTTTCTAACAGAATAAGAAGTACCTATCTGTGCCTAGGTAGAAAGAGTACAAATTACTTAAGGTCCTCTAAATCTCAGTTATTTTACAATCTGAACCGAGTTGTATGTGAAGCTATTAGCATATTCCTTGTGTACTTATATAGTTTCCTAAGAGAAAGACTGACTGAGAAATCCTGGGGAAATTCTCAAAGTGTAAACCCTAAAACTTCAATAACAGAAGGCTACACTTTTTATTTGGAGAGTTCTTCAAGTAGACAATGATCCCCAAATGTTGTCTTAGCATCTAATTCCTTCTAGGAGCCAGATACTTATAAAGAACCCTGGTCTGGCATAACATTAATGACTGAAATTTGAAACCTCGCGTTGCTTGACTGGCTTGCTGAATGAAACCGAACTACTTGCTATATAACATAACACTCAATAATCAAGAGCATTTTGTGATTGGTCCCCAGGGAAAACATCTGAAACTAGTATTTCTTTCAAAGAGCCAAGCAGTTTATGTTGATTCCATGTAAACTAATGACTTCAAAGATGGAAAAAATTCCCATCAAAAAGAATTACTCCAGTCAAGGAAGTTTTCATTTACCTCAAAACGGGAGAAAAATAACAGAAGCAAAGAAAAGGGGCTTTTTGTTTTGTTTTAGAAAGACCTGTGTAGCTTCTGTGAAGACACAGGGGGAGAATGACAGGGATGATTCCTACAAGATGTAAAGATAAAAATCCTGTGATAATTAAGTTACCAAATAGAAGGATTATCCTGGATCCTGTGGGATTCGCTGCTTACAGGGTCAGAAATCTTCAGGACTGATTTTTCCAGGGTACCCGTTGGCCTTGCCAGGTTGATCAAAAAGAAGTGAAAAAATTCAGCACTAGAAAGCCTGTATTTTTGAGCTAGCTCTTTTTAAAACTGACAGTGAAGAAGGTAATCTGTACTTTAAAACTTCCATGGGAAAGGGCTTAGGAAGGAGAGCTCCCAAGACTTAAATTAAAAAAACCCTAAAACCAACAGAAAGGATAGGCTTATTGCAGAGGAACAATATACGTTGCAGGCCAGGAAGACAACCATTTATGCTGTGAACTAGGAAATAGTTTATAGCGATTTACTTGTGTTCCTTGATTGTTGATGTCCACAAAATCACTCCATTCATTTACTAATCCATCGGACGACACCACTTTCAGAAGAATGCTGGGTAACAAATCTCTTGTTTTGCAATCTGGATAGCTGGAGACTTGATGGTAAAGTTCATGATGAACTGAACATTCAGCTGGAATCTTTCTACAGTAAACTTCAAACTTTGGCGTATCTGAAATTTTATAAAATATATAAGATTAGGGCTTTCTAAAACTCATGTTAAATCAAAACTTACCTATGCTTATACAAACTAGGAAGTTTCTGCCTGAAATATTACTAATAAATAAAACACTACTGTTCTGTTGGTTGGAATTTTATGTGTTCATGTTTTTTTTCCTTTTTTATGTCATTAAGATTTACATGAATAATGTTCCACTGATCATTACATTAACATACTGTAACTGGAATTTTGGCAATATGTTTTGTATTACATTTGCAAATTTGAGGAGATTTTAATGTTCCATGGGATTGAATTGATGTCAACAAAACTCCACTGCCTTCTAGTTTCCTACAGCCAAGTCATCTTGACAGCTGGAACCAGGGTGACCCAAAAGCCTGGAGCCACGTAAGTTCATACTCCTGACCTCACGATTAGCTCCAATAGCTTCCAGGCTTCTGTATCTTCCAGAGTCTCTCACTTTGAGATAGACCTTTATGAGGGCATCAAGTTCTTGTTGTAACCAAAACATATACTGAACTCAACTTTGTATTGGAGATACAGTAAAACAATTTATACTACAACAGTGCACTGTTTCTAATTACCTACCTTTGAAGTTCTCTTTTAAAAGCAAGGGAACAGAGCACCTATTGTGGATAATTATACGAGGACTAGGATCTTCTGTAAGCGTTAGGTATGTCACGCCAAGATGCTCTTGGTAAGTCAGTGCTATGGCTCTAAAACAGAAGCAGCTATATTTGATTATGCATGTTTTGGTTGAAATCTTTATGTATTATTACTCTGGACAATTAAAAACATTCAAAACTAGCATCTGTAAGATTCTTTATGATCAACTTCCAATTCCACAGGTATTTATATACATTTAGGCAAGTATGTATCTCCACTGAGACATAAACAGAAGAACACGTGGAAATAGCATGAAAAACAACATTAGAAAAGAAATCACTTCATAGAGACTACTCATGAGTTAACTTGAGCACGTGTGTTTGCAAGATGAGAGCCCGAGCCGGCAGAGATTTATATTAAATTAAAAACATGAGATTGTAGGCCCAAATTTTCAACATAAATCTTTAAAATTTTCCAGAAGAATTTGCACACATACTTCTCTGATACACATGAAAGATATTTTAACAAATACATAAATCTGTAACTGACTGCTCCCCTGGAATGATCCACAATGCTATTGCCCTTTCAAATGTTAATGTTATGGATCATCACCACATAAATTTCCAAAATGAAAATAAATTAATTTAGTTCTACTCATTAGCTACATAAAATTTCTTCATGCATAAACACAAATTCTTTTCTTTCTTGTGCAAATTTATTGAGTATTTCTAAAAAACTTCACCACATGGTGATTTTAAAAATCCAAACAGTCTGAAAATTTGATTAGGAACATGAGTTCCTCTATGCCTCTCTCAGAATTATAAGGAATCCTTTCCTTGGTCTTCCCCTTAAAACCTTTTTTAATCTGAAGTCTGTGAGAATCTTTAATATCCACAATGACACCTCTTAGCCTCTGCAGAGGAACTGTATGAGGGTTTGAATGATACCAAGCACTTCAGGCAAGAGAAAGATCATATGGCTGGTAATATATACTGATGTAGCTTCTATAATTTCAGCTGATTGTTTCTTGTTTATACCAGTATAAGCATGAACAGATTCAGATATCAGGTCTGAGAACTGAAGTTGGGCATCTGACAAGTCATTGGACTGTTATTTTTTACTAGCTGGATGCATTTGCATGTAAATGGAATGCACATTTGGATATTTTAAGCTTTAAAACTTGGAAATCTTTCCTTGTTGTAGTCTCAAAATACTTGCATCCCTTTTTTGCTTTTCCTGTTTATCCTCTTATTATTCTTACTAAAATATATTTTTACCTTTTATAAACAAACCCTGAAGTTTTCTATTGCATTATTTCACACTGTTCTTGAACTCTTAAAATTGTTACCCACAAATTAAAAAAAGACCATAATCTCAAATATAAGTTTTCATGCTCTTATTTTGTATGCATGTAAAACCCAGCAGTCCATACATTATAAAAATTGTACAACTTGTACACGGTCATAACATTAAACCATTTATAATAAAAGCATCAAAACTATCAAAAGATAACAATTTTTAAATTAAAGTAAGGCTTGCCTTTACATATGGGGGGCATGTGTTACTCTGACTTTTGCATTAATCTCTTATGGTTTCTTACTAGCTGAGGCTTTATAGTGACAAGCAAAGTTCATGATTCATGACTGTTCAGCGTACAGTACCTGGTACAAAATCCACTTTCACTACAAAGCCCTGTGGGCACCGCCACGCTCTGCCTAGGAAACTCCTGTTTAAGGACAGCTGGTAGGCTCCACAGGTCACAACTGCCAGCGCAGCCGCCTGGACTGAAACTCAGCAGCATGCGTTTTTCAGTAAGAGGAGCCCCTGAAGTTGAGGGACTGGTGTCCCACATCAGGTCCCAGCAGGGCACAGCACTCAGCGCCTCGCTGGGTGGTGCCCCGGCTGGACTGACGTTGAACACCGTACTGGCCGGTGAGTGGAAGTCCTGGAAAGAAAAAAGATGGTGGTAGCAAGACGCACTGGTTCATAACGGGAAGTTTATTCATGTTCATCTTGGACAGAATAGTCTCAAGTAGCCAACTGACCACAACTCAACTAGAAGTTGCACTAAGTCTATTGCATTAAAAGCTATTTGGCCAAATTCTGTCTTCAGGTATACTTAGGGAGTTAAGTGAGCAGAGTTATCGACAGTCCATTCTCAGTTGCACAACATAACTACCAAAAGCAACAGTTGCATCACTGTAACAACATCACTGTGAGAAGAAAATCCATTTATAGATATAAAATTAAGAATGGGTTTTAGCCTCAACATTCTTCCAATTCCCCATCCCGTAAGACTGCCACAAAATGTGCGATGCACAAATGTAGATACCAATGTGAAGAGAGCTAGTGCAGAAGTAAAACAATACAGAAATAGGGAACTTTAAAAATTTGTTTAGCTGCCAACTCTTCTAGAAAGTTTGACCCTGAGAATTCTTTCCACATATTTTACTATAAATGTAATCTTCAATAAATATGTATAAAAGGTTGATTAAAATATAATGACCATGCATACATTTTGGTTCCTGTAAGCTAGTCCTTAAGTATACTGTGCGATTATTAGAAAACTGATATTCACGATTTGATGCAGTTTGCTGAAATACATAAACTTTGGGCACGTCTGCAGCTTCGTTCAGATCACTGGAATCTTCCCAAAAGGATAACAAAAAGTTTTCAGCCTGCCAGGCCAATATACCTCTTTTACACGCAAACTCAGTAAAAATTCAGAGAACAATTTCGACAGCTACTACGGATTATGCTGCCTGTTTTACAGAAATGGCCATTAGTGCCTGAACAGATGGAGAACAGGCAGAACTAATTCTGCAATGTGCAAGAATCTCCTGCTTCGCACAGATTTCTGATCACAGTTAATTACTGGAGTTGAATTTACCCAGGATTCTGTATTTTAAATTAAAATGACATAAAATACTTTCATTATTATGTCTAAAGATTTCTGTTCAAGTACTGCTATACGCAGTTGAGTCCACAGAAATCTAAACACCCAGGTACCGCAGATGACAAACACAAACAGCATCCACAGCGCTTTACCTCTTCTCCTGAGTGGGGTTTGGAAATAGAAAGCTGTGGTCTATAATATATTTGATATGACGTATCATTGATTATTGTTGTCTTGTCTTCTATTTGTAGAATTTGTATACCTTGCTGAACCATAGAAGAAATGCAGAACTGACACAGCTGTAAGATAATAAAAATGATGATAAGGTCACACACAAAACCACAAGAGGTACTGAAATATAGCGACACAACTGCCATTTTCTTTTTAACTGTGGAAACTCTGTCTATATTCATGCACTTTGTAACCGGAGCCACATCACATACTTCTGAAGTTGCATCTGTCAATGTTTTCCAAACAAGGCTGAGAATTCATTAATTCTTTTTCCAGGAGGTATTGTATTATCTTGGTGAGTTAGGCAGAATGTTTTTCACAATTTAATTCTTTCAATTATACTTCATGCGTTGTTTATACTCTCATTATATTTTACATGTATTAACATAATTAAGGAGGAACTTTTACACTGCATACATTTGATTGTTTTCATCTGCTATATGACTGTTTTAAAATGATAAAGTTATTATGATAATGACATTATGATAAAGTTATTATCATAAATGATGATAATTTTCTTCAAACCTTTTGATGACCTGGAAAAGCACCAAGTTTTATTTCAGCTTCAACAAAACCTTCTTCGTCCAATGTTACTACTTCCCCGTTATCAGCATCCTTCCACTTTGGGGAGGTCACATTATGAACCAGTTTAATCGCCACTGATTTGTGCACAGTATTAGTGTTTGCCCAGTATATTCCAACCTGAAAAGCTTCCTGCAAGTGAAAAATGACCGATTATCACTTGTTGAAAATTTGATACACTTCTACTAGAGTTAAATGTAGTTTCCAGTATGAAGTCAATCTCATTTCTTCCCTTTCTCCCTCTGGTTCTGCCTGTGCAGTACAAGGATAGATGAAGCCACAATGCAAATATGGGACTGATCCTCACAGTGGAATCGAGACCATAGTCTATACTGAGATGTGGTAATAGGCAGCACTTTTGTTTATGAACAGACATACATGGGGGAAAAAAAGATGGCAAAATAAACAGGAAGTATCAGATTGTCCAACTAGAATTGACAAACTGCTGTGTCAAATTATTTTAATTCCTTCAAAAATAAAGAATACTGCAGTTGTAATAAAAAAGTATGTGAGTGGCCAAGCTAAGGCCATTACACAAAACTCCGAATTCAGGAAGGCAGGCATTCTACAGAATCTTCCTTGTGTGTAATTCACTCTATCTCATTATCAAAACTTTCTTGGTAGCGTACGAGCTATGAAACAACTAAACCTAAAATGCTCTCAAACCAAACATTCCTTCCAGGCTGTCAGCTTTGCTACTGTGGTCAACACACTTCCCAAGTGACAGGTTGGCACAGCAAGGGGCCGAAGTTTGCATTTGGCCTTTATAGCAATTTACTTGGGCTGCTACATTATGCCCATGTTGTGGATTCATTGGCTGGATTGAGAGGAAGGAGAGAAGGCTGCTGAATCAGATGGCATGCAGGTCTTCTTCCTACAGTGTCTTATAGACAATTTTTAACTATGCTATCAAGTATGTCGTGCTACCCACTTGGTGGCTCAGTCAGTGTGGCAAATTTCTATGGCTATTTCTACTCCTCATCATATGACTAACAGACATAGTGACTGGAAAGTGGGAACCATCTGGATTAATAACCATTCTTCAGAATCAGAACATTTAGCAGAACTGTGCCTGCTAACGTGAATCGCAAAGTTACCTCAAAGTTGGGAGGTATAATTACTTTCCCAGTAGGTACTTGAAGAACGATCTTCTCTCCTTCAAACAGCCAGAGATCCCACTTGGACTGATTGATAAGCAAAGCCCAGGGCAAGAGTTCTATCAGCAGAGTTTTAATACATGGTTTCCACACTGACAGCTTTACCCTCATTGGGCTATCCCACTGAGACAGTTGTTCGTTGCTGTTCAAAAACAAATAAACAAAAAGATAAAGTCAAAGAAATAATTAATTCAAGATTACAAATGATAAGCCATCATTTCAAGAAATGTGCAAGACTTTTTTGGTTTTGAGATAGAAAAACAATTTCCTCTTACCTTAGCATTCTGGAACATACTGAGATGCCATCAGACAGACCTAGCTACATGTAGGCTATAAAGACATATTTTTAACTGCATAAGCTCAATCTAAATTTGGTCAATTAAAGAAATGGCTTAACAGAATTACCACTATCCTTCAGAACTAAACCTGTGATTTTACAGTCATAAAATCACATTTCCATTTTTTTTTCAGCAACACCTCCTACACCATCTCCTTGTTTCTGTAGTGAAACAAAGAGCTACTGAATAAACAACAGCCTCTGGACCTGCAGTAAAGACAACAAAAGACACTTCTCAACAAAGTAGTTCAATTCTTTTTCATCCTTACTGATGCAGTCGTCTCAGTGTAACCCAGGGCAGCCCCTAGGCTGACCCCAATTTTTTCCTACCTGCAACAGATTCTGCAGGTTACATACAGGAATCATGTAATTACTGAAAAAAATACTGAATATTGATCACATATACTATTCTTGAATGTGATTTCAGTTTATCCGAAAAGGCAATACAACAACCATGAAGAAGGTTTAGCAAAGAATTACCTGTCTGAATCCTTCCTATTATACGGCCATGCAAGCTGGGGAGGATTAGTGGTACCATAGAACTCAGACAGTATTTGGTTGACATTGCCACCTGGATGGGATTTAGTCGCTATCTGTTTAATTAGCGTGGTTGAGATAGGGACTGCGCACTCTGATGGATCATCTTCCTCCCTGTCATTGAAAACAAATTCAGTCACTTACACAAGATCAAGAATTAGGAGCACCAACATTTTCTTTAATGAAGGTTTCCAAGCATACTCTGCAGCAGGAACACTCTCAAGGTAATCATGGATGAATCAAGTTGTGATGCCTAACAAGTTTCTGTGCATTAACTGACATGCACAATTTGTTATGACACTGTAATGACCTTTGTGTCTGAGACCCTAGAAACTCTTCAGTATTCTCAAAAAATATTTCAAGATCATTCAGGTATTTATATTTCATAACACAAAAACATGGACTGCTTAAGTAAACAAATGCCAATGTGCTTAGGATAGTTATACCAAATTTAGTATTTCGTACCATATAATTTCAGGCTACATATGCTTGTTCTGTTGTACCTCCTCTGTATATGCCACACTCTTACAAAAAATGCACCAGAAGTTGAAGTGTAAATTATTCCTTCTCTTCCATACAAATGAACCATTTTCAAGGAACGTGAGTATTTTACCTGGCTTGAAATGTCAGGTGGTGTGTAAGATCAGGTTCTATATTTTGCAGTGCTTTCTCCTGTCCTTTCCCTGGAACCACCTGTGTTTCATTCAATCCCAGACTTCTTTTCTCTAAATGTATAATAATTGGGTCTGGAAGATGGCTCCTTACGATGAAAAGAGGGCTGAAAACAATCTACGAAAAGAAAGAAATATACCAATTTAAGGCTAATTTTATTCCAGTATTACAACTGTTGAAACAAGCTATTAATAAATCTTTAAAGTGGGTCATTCTGCCCTTAATTTATTATATGACATGTAAGGCATAAACATTTAGATTTCAGAGACATTAAATGTACTTACTAATCGTTGCTGCACATGAGAGTTGGGCTCTAAAGTCAAAACTGTGCACCACACATATGTAATTGAACTCTTTGAAGATGGTACCTGTATGCAGAGAAATCACCAGTATTATACTAAAATTATTCCAGTCTGATAATGTTCAACATTAATCATATCAAATAGAGGTGTAAACACAAAGTCCCCAGTTCTCTCAGGCATTTTTTATGCTATATTTAGCATGTAACTATTTCTAGTCATACCTGAATGACAGTGCTGTGTTCCCTATGTTTAGAACTCAGAGATACGTCTTGGGACCAGTCTTCATCTCCTGTAGCTTTCACACTCAGCTCGGTGAGCTCATTGCTTTCTAAGACATATGAAGGCAACTTCTGCTTGGCTGCAAGGCAGTTGATGTGTTCTTTAACAACGGTCTGTCCATCCGGACTAATGTAATGCTGAATCACTTTGAGTTCAATACTTTCAGAAAGGTAACTACAGACTGTCTGTCTTCCACAGATTAGGATCTAAAACACACAAAAATATGCAGCTCAGATATAAACAATTGTGAAAAAGAAAAGTCAAAATTGAATTATAGAGTGAAAACCTGTACAAGAATAATCTCCCTATTTTAGGTATTCCCAAGCACTGCTGAAGGCAGTGAATGGTAAGACATTATTTTTATCGGCCAAATGCATATGCAATTTTATAGAAACCTAGGCATTAAAACACTTGAAATATTGCTAAGGCAATATTCAGGCTTGAAAGAAAACATGTAACATATCCGTGTTCATTCCCACTGAACTCAGCAGTACTGTCCACAGCTGACATAGCTCTGGTTTGGATTTTAAGAGTACTGTGATGGTCTCTGAATGCTGAGCCTTTTCTGAGCAGACAGTGATGTACTTCAGAAGAAAGGTTTCTACTGACTCCTCACATTCCCATCACAATCCAGTGATCCAAACCTTTTGGTATGTTTGCTGTTTTAAAACTTATAATGCCATTAAATGGCTGTGCCATATTTCTGTATTTAAGTGCACCCACCTAGAAAATGACT
Source organism: Phaethon lepturus (assembly GCF_000687285.1). NCBI lineage: Eukaryota > Metazoa > Chordata > Aves > Phaethontiformes > Phaethontidae > Phaethon > Phaethon lepturus. The sequence continues at coordinate 90,448 of NW_010534082.1, read as the reverse complement.
AAATTAGACTCAGAGTTGTTGCTGTCCATCATACATGAATTATTTATCATAGAACATATATCTGACTTTTTCTAAGCTATACTGAGGACCAACATTCCACGTATGTCCCTGCTACAACTGTCTTCATTTGCTTCTCATTAATGAGGGCGCACACCATAGCTACAACCCACCAAGGAAAATCTCAGCAGGGCTTTCAGTGACGCCAGGCACTGTTCTTGTCCGATCAGCTGTATTTCTGTTGTGCAACATAAGGCGCTCTGCCATATCCATGAGCGGAACATGCTCTGGCTTCTGCCAACACAGGCAGAATGACTGCAGTGTTATTACAGATCTCTTTACAAATACAGTATGTGAAAAGTTACTGCACAGCAGCCCATTTTCAGATGTTAATTTGGTCATTACTTCTTTCTCTTTTAACAATACAAAGGCCTGAATTACATCCCAGATTAGATATGAACAGTTTCTTAAAGAAAAATACAAATTCTGCTTCTCCAGAGCTTAAAACATGCAAGAGACTGTGTAACTTAGCACTGTCAGAACTTACAAACCACGGAAAGGGATGTTTATTGGAACATGTAAAATATGTGGTGGTAACTGAGTTTTTAAATGCTAAGATCCATACCAAACTGAAAAAAACTCCCAGAAATGCCCTCAGAAGACTGGTATACTTGTTTTTTTGCAGTAGGACAGAATAAATAATAAGATGACTAATTCATGAATAGATAACAGTTTAAATTACTCAAGTTATTTTTTCCAAACTGGATCAAATACTTACTTGCTTTTGTGCTGAACCTTGATAATAAGTGATGCTGTCCGGCCCTTGTACTGAATGGTACGAATAAAGGTCCCTGTATTGTCCACACTGAATGGTTCAGACCACCGCCAGTTTCCCCAGCCTTCAATACAGATGTGTAACAGCTGGAAAGAAAGCAATTACTACTTCAATACATAACTGGGAAAAAAAAAAGCCTTGCAGTAGGATAGGAATTCCCGTGACAGAGAAATATTCTTGGTTTTAAAACTCAGCAATGGTAAGCACACCAGTTCCCTGAATGATCCACACATTCTGTGATTTCAGACACAAACAGAAGAATTAACAATACTGTAAGATGGCTCTGCATCACGCATTTCTATAAATTACCTGCTTCAGCAGTATATTTAGGATGGTAAAAATCCAGCCTACAACTGTTCAGAAAAAAAGGTTGTGTAGACTAGAGAGCCTAAAACAGGAAATATGAGATTTTCTTTATTGCCCTTGAAATTGTTGTAGAAATCCACCCTCTTTATTACCAGCAAGGTGATATGAAACGCAGGTCCAGGCCAGATTTTTGGCCTTCAGAAGAAGACAGAAAATTACAAATACCCTTCCCTTCAAAATAAAGAAGGATGTAAATCTATTTGTATATACACTTGTATAGCTCACATATATGTGTGTTAAATGTAGAACTTAGCATATTGCCGAGAGACGGGAAACATTTCATTTCTTACACAAATGTGGTGGCAAGTTCAAGCTTGACTGCATGAGAAGAAATTTAACTGCATAATTATACTCCCTGTGTGATTTATTCCGGAAAAGGAGTGGCTTTTTTCCAGTTTAACTTAAATCACTTCCAGAGCAATATAGTCTTTCATCATTTGAAGAGCCTTTCATCCATTTACCCACCATACGCACTTACCTCTATCCCATGGAGATTCTTTAAGCCAGAGTAGTGAAAATTGGTACTGTTCCATGTAGGTCAATGAAGTTACATAAATTTACGCCAGCTGAAGATCTGGCTATTTAACTCTGTATAGATCTTTTGTGGCTGTGCAAACTTAAGAATGTGAGTTCTATATAAGGGATCAAAGCAATAAGCATTCTGGGTAAAATTTATTCTTTGCAGAGGGCCAGCACAGAGCCTAAGCATCACTTAAGTCCTTTAAAACAGTTATATAAAGGCCTTGTGGGAATTCTCTCTTGAGGGTTGAATTTCACTCTGATTTTGGACATCTGTCATTAATTAATTTAAGTAATTGAGAACAGGATCAGGCCCAAAGTTTGATCATTTACACAAGCAAAAATTGAAACTTGTAAATATTATGTTCTCCCGCGATTTGTCTCCAAAAAAGAGATAGCACTGGCCATAGACCTGGCCAGTTGGACTCAGTAAATGGCTGGATGTTGGGTTTTTTTTCATTGTTTTAAGAAACAACCACAGCAACAACTTTCAAAGATATTACAACTCAGTAGCCTGTTTGCAATTTGTGGTATCCTCAGCACAAGTTACATACAGAACAATAACATCCATTCAGTGGGTGGCTTTTGAATTTGCAAGAGTGATGACTGTTGCATTCAGATTCAAATTAGTTTTACGCTGGAAGCACAAAGGCTAATATGTGCCAGTGTGCACACGGGCATGCATCTGGATGTGCACATGCGTGGGCACAGCTTTATATGCAAGAATATGTTGAGGGATGCTGTGCACTAGGACACTCAAACTCTTAAGCAACCACGTTGCTTTGATTCTTAAGTATTAGTTACAGAAAAGGAAAAACAAAACAAAACAAAAAAATCCAACTGCAGTGGCTGGAAGCAGTTCAGTTTCTTACAGAGGCAGCTGGGAATAAATCTCATCACATATGAAAACTAAGAGAAACAAGAAAACTGTTTATTTTGGAGAAACTGGTAGCTGGAAACGACAGCCAAATAATGAGAAAAGGTACTTAGTGGTCAGTCTCAGCTAGAAGGTACACAAAATACGGTGTGCTCCAAAGATAGATGTCATATAAATGCCATAATTGATGATTAGTAACTGTATGTAGCTCCAACATTAGGATGTCTCCCACCCTGTAAAAACAGCTTTGCTCACGAGTTTAATGTTCCCAAGGAACATGCTGTCAGCTTTCCTTGAGCAGTCACTAGCTCCCAAATGCTGCCTTACTAATTTTCTTTGCAGCACAACTATTAGCTGCGTTTAACTTCACGGTTCAGAAAGAAAAATAAAAAAAAGCTGTTATAATATATTGGCAATTTCTTATTTTATAAAGATACTGTTAGCATGGTAAATGCTACATACAAAGGGAACAGCCTTCATAAGTTAAAGATATCTAAGATATTTTTATTAATGACATAACAATATAAGAATTGGATACTGCATAAATTTACTTTCAAGCCAAGAAACTGCATTCCATGAAAATGCAACGGGATCTCTGGGTGAATCTGTTACTTAAATGTGAGATTTCTGGAAAACGTGGCTAGAAGTAATTAGCAAATGACACTAAGTGATACAGAGATATATGGCAGGAAATAAAAATTGAAGTAATTTTAGAAAATTAAGTAATCTGGTGTTAACATTATTTTAGCAGAAAACATCATAATAGATGGTATTAGATATTCAACAAGGCAGAGCTCTAATGTTATAAAACTGACTCAATACTATAGATTCACAGTAATTGCCCTTTTGTTTATCAAGCTTTAAGTTAATTTGAAGTATTTATTAGACACTCTGCTTTAAAAAAGTTCAGCAAGTATAGCTAAGGATGGTACATACACTAGGAGAAAAGAGGAGTCATTGCAAAAAGGTACAAAAAATATTCAAGGGACTTCAAAAGCATTCTGACAAATATAATCCAGTGATAAGTGGCAATTTATACCTTACAGAGAATTTAAAACCAATTATCGACTGTGTATGTGAAGATAGGCACCCATTTGTGTAACCATGTGATTTCTGCATTTTCTGGTAGGGAACCATATCAACAGATAACACAGAGTTTTTTGTTTTGACTAGACTTTGCTGAGGCTTGGATTTGTAATTCTGTCCATTATGGATTTCTGTTTTGAGAGGGAAAGAAATTGCCTTCAGACAGGCAGACTAAGATGAAGCTGCTCCTACTGGAGCGAATGGCTAGAAAAGCTGTATTCTTTATCACGTCTCTTCACAGAATGTTTCTATTCTCTCCTCAAAATTTAGGTTTTCAGCTACATGCGTGAGTGAAGGATACGATCTGAGTAAATAAAGCCAAGTGTCATATGACAAGGCATGAAGACTAAAATGGAGGATTAAAAATGAGACTAAGAATGGAGCCTGTCCAGAAAAGGCAGCATTTTCCAGCTGTATAAGCAATTTAAAGCTTCTGCCCTCAAAATGCTCAGTGATACAAACTTGACTTCTAATTTGCTTGTAGATCCACCAAAGTTAACTTGGTTTTACTGTAGTTAGATTATATCTGTCTTCTAAGCGAAACTTTTTGGGAAGAATAAGGATTATTGCTCTGGACTCTGCTAGACTGGGAGGAATTGAGTGAGGATCTGGTTAATGGTGTGGAAGCAGTTGGTTAATTTAAAAGATACAAGATAGTAAAATAAAAGCTGTGATGATGCAGCAGCACAGAGGAAATGGAGACCTGGAGATGGGAGCTGAATTCTAAGACTTGAAGTTAAAGCAATTTTTAATTGAAAAATAAAAGGAGAAGGATGATTGGTATTTTTTGGTTGTGTTTTCAGGATACAAGGTGGCCCTTGACAAGGATCAGGACTTACAACAGTAAAAACCAGTTAGTATTTGGGAAAACAGCGAATGAAACGTTCATTCTGCACATTGTCAGCTGCACCAGCCACCAAAAGAGTTTGAATTTCAGTTTGGCTTCCTTTTCTCATGTGACCTGGGAGATCTGACCCGTTCTACACCATCGTCCTTTTTAAGACAGAAGGCCAGTACAGAGCATGGGTGAAAGCAATTGCCTTCGCCCCCACGCTGGCTAGTAGACAAAAGGTCACACTTGGCAGATAAACTCTGAGCCTTGGGGGCTCCTGGAGGTGTTGTGAGCCTCAGCAAAGCAGGCCTGAACCTTGCAGGGCCAAACTAGCTCTACATGCTGTGGAAAAGAAGAGTCTTTTGGTTAAGGAAGGGTAACCAAATTATGAGGGGTCATGTGATTCATGGACAATATCAATCCTTATCTGTCCCAGGTATTATCTAGAAAGTCAATTACATGTCATATAATACAATAGAATATAACCGTTGATTTTGAATGCAGGACCCCAAAGGAAAGCAACAATACACTTCTCACTACTTAAACAGTGTAAAATAACATAAAACTTTTTTTTTTGCCTGACGTTTTTCTGTAAACGGCCTGGGGAGGATTATTTAAAGTACGAAAGGTTGTGCAGAGAATCTGTAACATCCCTAAACAATAAAACAGGAAAATATCCCAATAATAACTGATATATAAGTCACAGTTTCTAAGTTTGAACCCACAGAATACCTTAGATATTCTAACATAATATCTGAAAGAATGGCAACTTGGAAATAAATAACAACGAATTATGATCTTGCTGGAGATGCAACATGAATTAAAATTTGGCTTCAGTCTTTTTTTTTTGTAGGAGAACAAGGAGGAGGTTCTTAAAGCTATTTCCAAATCTACAACTGCCTTTAAAAATTATGTTTACAAAGTTCTAGCAGAAGTTGTGCTTTGCAGGCACACTATTTAAAAGAAGAAAAAACCCTACTTTAAATGGGTTCCAGTGAAGGTATTACTAATATACTAACCACTACTAATTTATAAGTTTATGTTCAGAAGACCAGAAAAGCAAATGATACGAGACATTTTCCCCCAAATTCTGTAAAAGTAGCAATAAAGTGGCACATAGCTGTTTCAGGCATAGTTACCTACTTTGATAAGAAATAAATCTATTTTATTTATAACCAGTAACTTGGCCACTTTCTCACTGAAGTCATTTCCCAATCAACATAAGAACTGATTTTTACCCACTACACCTGCTGCTTCAAGTTAAGGATGGTGAAAAGCGAAAATGGGCTGTTATTAGAACCCTGGGAGAAGACTCTGGAGAAAGGTTTGGGAGCTGCTACTTTAAATGCAGACTTCCCCTATGCAAGATTTTTTTTTTTTAATAGAAAACAAAACAATGACTTTAGATCCATTATTCTTTGCTTCTTCAGAGGACTCTGATGAAGTTTGAGCGTGGGGAAAATAACCAGTAATAACTAGCATGTTATAGAAGATTTTTGCTGTTTATTCGCAAGCAAACAATCTCTGCAGAATACATTCAAGGGGACTCTCAGAGGAATAGCTGGTTTTTACATTTGCTGTGACCCCTGCTGGGACCTTCCGACTGCCTACTGTCTTGCAAGGCAGAATTCCTTAACTCTGAGTAAATTGCTAGGAAGATCTGATCTCTTCTAACTTCAGAGTTTCACCCTATGTATCATATGCTCCAGTTCTTCTCCTAAAAAACACAGCTGTCTTGGAGACAAACATGACTTTTGACATAACTGGGGCCCATCCCACAAAGCAACTTGAAGATCAAGATAAGGAGCGCAGACTGGATCCAATAATAATGTAGGAGCCAGCGTTGTCTGTAGAGCACAGGAGTGGTGTAGCTTCTCTTCCCTTTTAATGATAACTAACAGACCTCTAACTTTCATTAAAATCTGCAAAAGGAACTCACAAGGTCTGGCAACTTTTGCTAGAATTGCTTAAAGCCTCAAATATCATCAGTTTTGGACCTACCCCAACTCTGAAAGGGACTATATAGTTGGGGGTGTCTTATCCCTAAGGAAGGTCAAAACCTCATGAAATCTGAGGAAAACATGGGGGGTGGAGTGGAGTAGAAGACCGAGCACCTCAGACTTATTACTGAAATATTAGCCAAACTAGCGAGACTTGCAGGAATCAGAGTGAAAGTTAAAAGGGAAAGGTTAGGTTCCCTGAAATGTAGAAGAATCAGGCTGGGAAAAAATGAAGGAAGGAAGGAGCTTTAAGTTAAGCCAAACAGTTGGAGGGACACTATCAATAGCTGGTAAATACAAATCCCTGGTATGCTATAGCTGTTTTTGTAACATGAAAAAGTTGAACAATCTTAAATTATAACCTATAGTAGCTTCATTAATATTAAAATTAATTCTAAATGTAAACAAAGCATTATATAACTACGTGCTACTACAAAAATAACTTATTTTAGGTATATATATTTAATTGTGCTAAATAATTCAAATGGACAATTACTGCATCTCTCACTATGCTTAATTAGCAAAAGAAAAATGGAGAATTTTATTGATGTGAATGTGAAAGAAATACTACCCTTTTAAAACTATTTATTTTCATTTAACTGAACTGCCTTGCCATACTAAAAAAACATTTTGCAGAGGTTAAATAAAGTATTTCATGGCAACCGCTGCTTCTTAGTGCCTGTGTAACAAGAAACATGAGCCAGCCGAAGTTGTGCAAGTTGGTTTGCTTTCCCAGTAAGAGAATGTGGTATCTAAGACCTTGTCCTAACTCATTTTATCCCCAAGAGTAAGTCAAGTAAGTCAAGTATGAACTAATGCCTGGAGGGAAGTCCCTGACTCCAGAAGTATGGATTATTTCACATTTATCTTACAATCTGCTCTCAGAGTTCTTAAAATTCACTAACTTGGCAAGTTTGGAATTATCATGAGAAATGAAATAATTTCATAACTATGAAGTCATCTAGCATTCCATGAATATGACACTTGGAGGGTTTGTCCATGCTTGGGCATTTACTGTGACCTTTGGATAATAAGCTGTAAGATAGTTTTGCATGGAAACAATTAGAAAAGTGCCATAGCATAATAGGGACAACCTGATGTCTTAATTGAGTCGTCATTTTCATTTCAAGGATTTCTATTAATCATTGAAAAAATTTACATGACAACATTTGTAATAATATTTGAACAAACTTATTTTGTACGATCTAAAATTACAATGGATTGTGCTGTTTAGACTGTTTAGATGAACTGCCTTTCTGAAGCATGCTAAACTTACAGTGATTTATATTTAACGTTAACCAAATGAACAAGGCCTATAGATGGATGCCAAGATTCTCCGACCTTTGTAAAGAAAACTCGCTTCTATCTCAGCAGCGTGTGGAAAGCCTGTGCTTCCATATATTTTCAGTGAAATTACCTCAGTGCTATTTTTTAGTCTCTAAATTTCCCAGCAAGAGATGGCTGTTGAAAATAGTTAAAAGAGCAGAAATATTCTTGAAATCATTCCAAGGGCTGGGACAAGGGAGGTATAGCCCCCCTACTAGAAGAGCCTGCTGGCCAGCAACGTGGCTGAGTGAGGAGTGAGCTGTTAGCTTCGCTGTCTCCTGGGACATGGGAATCCAACATGACACTCCTGACTGTTTACCAGCCCAATTCTTCAGTGAATCTGAATCTGATCAGAGCAAAACAGAATAGGAAATCCCTTTGACGTCACCAACTTTCAGCTGAAGAATGAGTATCTGAAAAATGTATCTGAAGTTCCTACTGTCACCTCACCCACTCCCTAATGTGTGATTTGGTTTTCTGCTGGACTTTTCCATCTTTCATCCTGTGCTTTTATCCTTCATGTATCCTTTGGTCAGGCATTGGAACAGGCTGCCCAGGGCGGTGGTGGAGTCGCCATCTCTGGAAGTGTTCAAGAAACGTGTGGATGTGGCGCTTCAGGACATGGTCTAGGGGACATGGTGGCGCTGGATTAATGGTTGGACTTGATGATCTTGAAGGTCCTTTCCAACCTAGTGTTTCTGTGATTCTGTGATGTAGCAAGAAATTTACATAGTAGCCACAAAAATGGAATGTTTTGCACTGCTCAAGTCCCTGAGTGAAAGGAAAAGCTAAAGATCAATGTTTTAATATTCAAGTTCTCTGGGTGTTGGATGGTTAATGCCGTATCTTGTGCTGGTAGTCTTTAGCAGCTCGGCTCCAACTGACAGAAAGTATCAGTTAGAATCTACAATTTTAACTCTTCTGCTTTTCACTTTGCTTGAGATAATCCTAATTTTCAAAACTCGTTCCAGTCTGCACCATTATCAGAAGTACACCATTACTAGAAATACACCATAATCAGAACTACACCATTAGTAGGACTATCTAGAACGATGGTCAAAAAGAGGATTCTCCCAACTGAGTAAGTTTATATAAGTAACAAGAAAATGGATAAGAAAAACTGCTAAGAGGAAAGCCTTACTTAGTTCTGGTTATATTTATAATCACTGTAAACATTTCCTTCTTTTTCCATGCATTTATGAAAAAGGTTTAAATGATTTTATGCGTGGTTGCTGCAAAAGAAAGTGATAATTGGCTAGGAAATATGGGTCACGTTTAGCTACCTTTCTACAAGCCTGGTTGTTCTTTCTCCCTTACACAACCGGAGAGAGTTACGTTAATCGTAACCCAAGCGCGAGTACTGTCATCTGATGAGCAGGGATCCTGTCTCGCAATCTGACACTTGCCGAATTGCACAGTGCATAGTCACCCATTTAGGTTGCTCACCCATGGGCAGGGGCATCACAGGCATTTTGCTTGTATGAGAAAACATAAATCCTTTTTGAAAACATGACAAGGGCTATATAGTACTCCAGTGTCTCTAAGTCTCCAAAGGTTCCCCTCTGTGCAGTATTAGACCAGCGCACATCATTTCTAACAACTCCTCTGTCGCTGGGGTGAGACGGTCCTTTACTAGCCTGCCTTCCTCTTAACTTACGCCTTGACTTCAGTGTCAACTGCAACTGCTTACGCTGGCTCCATTTGCTCTGCACAGATTACCACACTCATGTAAAATTCAGTAGTTTTGCGTATCCACCAACTGACGTATGAACAAAAAACACAGTAAATTCGCCATCTCTGCTTCCCAGCGACACTTGAAACTTGTCAGCAGTGGAAGTGGGCACAGCTCCCGTTTAGAATTACCATCCAAATACCACCTTCTCTCTCACACGCTAAGGCTGGCATTTTCCAGGGCTCTAGAGGGGTTAGGAACCCCCACCCACTACACTCCTGCTAGGATCTGTAAAAATTTTAGTAACACCTCAGCGCAGGACTGCTGCTCAGCAAGCGGGGTGGCACAGGTCTCTCGTCTCCCACTCAGCAGGAGTATATACTAAAAAGAGAGAAGAAATGGCTTTGCTGTCTCATAAACACTTTTTTTAGATTTAAATTCTTGCTCTATCTTGAACCAAGATGAAAATTCCATTTTTCACCACCACTCAAGAAAACCAACAACATGGATTCATTGAAATATTTCCTGTTGATAATTCTAAAATATTTCATTTTGGTTTCAGTGTTTACCCTTAAAAAAACACCCAAGAAACAGAAACTGCATTATTTAAACTATTTAAGTGGGGTGTTTCTGACAATTTCAAATCTTTTCTAATGCAAGCACATGCTGAGCGGAGAGATTTGTCCAGTCTGACTCTGTTCTGCAAACAATTTCAGTGAACAGATGCTTCTGGTAAAAACAATTCATTAAAAAAATTCCCCAAACCTCTAATGTACATCACAGAAAACAGACACTGATCACTTAGTTATAAAAACCTGGCAAGCGATCTTCTTTTGCTTTTTTTTCAGAAGCTTCAGTTTCCACAGCCGCTCAGCTTTACAGAAAGCGGTCGTGCACACCCAGTTCTACCCTCGAGTAACTTCTAAACACTTCTGGCTTTCCTCACTCTTTGTTTACCTTTTCCCTCCGACGCAGCCCCGGCGTGTGGCTCCTGAAAGAGCTGGAGCGTTAGAGCTAGTTGACACCATAGAGAAAACCGAAGAATCGACGCGTAAAGCCACCGGTCAGCATTTAGCCATCGCCGCCTTCGAAGGGCTGTTTCTGACGTACCTGCGGGGACTTGTGAGAGCGCCAGCTGTACTGGTGACTGTGGAGACTCGCCAGCAAAATATTTTCATCGGTATCCACCTGGCCAAACCGCAGTGTCTCTTGTGTGTCATTACAGATCACAAAATGGCCGAAGACCAACTCCTCTGCCTCAGGGCACTGGTTCTGAAAGGAAAGGGATATGAAAGCCAGTAAGCATCAGATTAATTGCAAGACGTTTGGCAGCTGTCTGCCCAGTGGTGACTGTTACAACACAGAAACGCTTTGAGATCTCTTGCTGTTAGCTTTGGTCGCATAGGACTCCACTCTCTGCAAAAACTAGTGTTCGGGTTGAAAAAATTTACCCTAAGACTTAGCATATTTTACTTTACGTTTCTGCAATGCAAATCTTAAAGGTTTAAAACTACAATAAAAACTAGATTTCCTAACTTACGTAGAAGACTTCAACAAAATTAAATTCAGTTGGAAATGACATATCACGCAGGGCAGGCAGGGCACGACAGGCTGAGCAGAGAGGCATGAAGAGGTTTCTCCATGCTTGACAACTGATCCCTCAGGCCAACAGGCTGCACTTCCCCTTCCCCAGCTGCTGCTTTGACTTTGAAATGTTGCTGCGGTCAGCAGCAGAAGACTCTCTCTCTCCTGATACCACAACACTTAAAAAATAACTGAAGAAAACGGAGGAGACATGGGGACAGTATTTTCATAGCTCCACGAGGCTAGTTTGAAAATGCATCATGGAATCTGACAGCCTAATAGGAAAAAACAAAAACTATAATGGGTTTTAAATGTATTTTAGATTTTACAATACTTTTTCTCCTGCCTGCAACATCCTTCCATCTCTTTCTTTCTGCTTTTCATCTGGCTGCTCGTCACTCTGTTGACACAATAAGACTATATGATAGTCATTAGAAATTACCAGAGCTACAGGTCTTCCGCCCCTGAAGGCACAAACTATAATCCCCTATATGGGAGAGGTCAAAGTGTGACTGACAATTTGATTTGGAGATCATCTCTCTCATATTTCTGTCCTACTCACTACTGGGCTGGCACCTTCCACTTACAAGCAACTATCTAGCAACCATAACAACTACTCCAACAAAGCAACATTTGGATAGTCTTCATGCAATTTAATGGGTATAACACAAATAATTTATCTTCTTGTGCTTCTCGTTACCTCTTTTTGACCTATCTTTCCTAGTGTACACTTTTGACAATGCTTTATTGTTGGCTGGTTCCTTTCTCTCCACAATGTAGGCCAGCTGCTCTTTTCTCGTCCTTTCTTCCCATGACGTTTTCTCTAACTTACGGGACCTCCATGGTCTTTGAGAGCTGATTCTGTTTCCCCTCCTTGCTCTCTCAGTAGACCTTTTAAACGGACATAATGAAGCTAGCACCTCCTCTGTCTATGATCGTACGGGTCTCTAGTTCTTTGATAACAATGTGCCTGGAAGTCTGCAGAAATTCAGAGATCGAACAAGAGAGAGAGAAAAATCTTTCCTCATAGATCCCTATGGATCCTTAGTTATCCATGAAAAACAGTTCAGTACATTGCTCGTAGCACATTGCTGGGTGATACATGTGGAACAGATTTTCTGAAAAGTGAAGTGTGCAAGGTATGTCCAGGTTAGCATCCTTGAATGCATGTTCACTACCATTATTAACTTCAGAAGAATCTAAGGTGCAGATTGTGATTCCTTTTGTGACTGAACGTCAGAATGATTGGCTGGGAGTGTTTGTGCAAAAAATTATTCACCCTAGGAGTATTTAAGTGTAAGAATATTTAGATTAAAGCTTCTCTTCAAATCTCATGAGTTCTTCTGCATAAGATCAGGTATCTTCTGTGAAACAAAAGTCAGGCGAGCATAACCAAAATCTCACTTTTTCAAAGCAGTAAAACTCATTACAGAGCAATATGTCTGTATCGCATTCAGTAGCGGATCTGGGTATGCTAAAGGCTGACATTTACAGTGCCACTTCAGAGTGCAGAGTTTATTTTGGCATTTTCTAGTGGTGGATCTATGACTTTTTACTGTCAAGCTGCCATACCCACATACCCATAAGTCTACCACAAATACATATATTTTCCTGTTAAAGCTTTGCAAAATGTTCTTTTTAAAAGGGAGGATTTACTATCCGCAGAGCTCAGCATGTTGTTATAGTCAAACCTAGATATAATCCCAGGGGAATTTACGAAAACTTTTTTTACTCCAATACATTTTCTTGCTTGTTACACACAGACTGGAAGAACAACACCAGAAGATGATGAACTTCCTTCTTTTTACCTGACTAACTAACTTGGTTTCAAGTAAGTTAACACAAACTGTAGGTTCTTGCATTTTCTGAAGGGAAAAGAGAATCTAGCAAGTTTTTGGCATGCACGGAACTACTCAATTGTACTGGGGGAATGTCATCCCACCAGGAATTATTAATAGACTTGCATACAATTTGGTGTTGATGAATGACTGCCATTAACCATTAGTCTTACATGCTAGATTTGCCACTAGAAACCACTGCTTTTAACAGCAACAATTCTCAAACTTAACCAAAAAAGGTATTTTAAGCTCTATTTTACAACAGTTCCAAAGTTTTAACCAAGGAAACACCAAGATTTGCATATGAAGGCATTGCTCCATGCTGCCAGGCTTAAGAGAGAGCTACTGATGCCTCAAGTCTTGATAATAACAGCTAACTAAAGGATCACCAAGGAAGCTTGGGCATGTTTAGCTTGGGGATGTTTAGCTCAGTATGGCAACTACACACTGTACAAGCAAGGTTCTAGGCAACTCTTATTCTCCTTGCAGCAAATGCAGGAGATTTTACCCAGAGTACCACCCATGCTTCTTGGTCCCTGCAGAGCTGCAGCAGCTCCCTGCACCCATCACAGGGAACTGGATCCCAAATTTGCTGCTGAAGTCTGACAGTAGAAGCTTCTGGGATAAGCAGAAAGGGACCCCCCCCCCCCAAAAAAAAAAGGGAAAAGAAAAAAGGGCCCCCCCCCCCCCCCAAAAAAAATCAGCAACAGGATGGAGTGAGGAAATCTTGATTGATAAAATAGAGTATGGAGAAACCAGACATAATAAAAACAAATAGAACTGAGCCACTTGTGTGGCAATGATGCTGAAGGGTTGAATGATGACTCTGGGAGCTGAAAACACCTAAGTGTGAGTTAGGAAAAAAATTCCCTCTCTGAATTAAAACAGCAAATCAAAAGAATCAGCAAAAGATCAACAGCCTGAATCAGATACGGATTAGGGTCAGTTCCTGGGGGACAATTTCCTGCCCCTCTTCAGATCATTTTTCAGCTGTTCTTTTCTCTCAGAGAGGCCTGGAAAGTGTCTCTCCTTTATTGGGCTTTCAAATATTTTGTGAATTCTATTAAGAGAGGGAAAAACATCCCACATAATACTAGTCACCAGGCTTTCCCTGTTTCAAGACTTTCTGTTCACGTCTCGGCTCACAGCTATTTCAAAGCACTTCTGGATCCGGGAAAAAAAACCAACATAAAAGCCGAGGCCTCTTTATATGCACCAAGTATTATTTTCTGTGTGCTTCACAAGCTACCGAAGACCTGTGCAAGCCTTCTCTCTCACACACACGCATGTACACACATTGTCTCTCTCTCTCTAGTACCTAGTAATGTTTTTTTTTGTACAGAAAGTCTTTAGCAATTTCTTATCTCCCTCAAAGTTCCTCTAACAGAAAAGAACATTTTCCTTCTGATTGTTTAAACTTCATTCTCATTGCAGTACCCTGACATTATCAGCTAGAAAGTTAAATTGAAGCTACATGTAAGTTTTTTGTACCCTTTTCCTTTGTTCTTTGTGCTTATGCTAGAAAGATGGGGAAACTACTGTGATCACAGATGTCATTCTGACTGATCCCAGCTCATTAAGAAAACTTATGCAACTGCCAACAGAAAGGTTAAGCACCATTCGTACCTCAAGGAAAAGAAGTTCTAATGGTTTAAAACAGGTTTAAAACAGGAGCTTTTACAACTTCTGAGGGGTTTAGGAAAACATTTGCAGTGTGAGACCACAAAGGATTAGTTTTTTTCCCAGGAATACTCACTTAGTACCATACCTGGGGAGCTGTTTTCTCAGCTGACCCTCTGTCTCTAGATATCACAAAGCACTAATGCTATAAAACAATTTGTGAAGGCTTAAATGCCCAAATAAAGGGGAGCCTCCCCATGTATATTCATGGGAGACATGCGTTTTCTATCTCACTTGATACTCTGTATGTTATGATTAAAGAATAAAATGAAATTAATAACAATCTTTAAGTTCCCTGTCCAGTTATTTGATTATTAAAACCTTTGCTTTAGCTTTGCATTTACATGGGCATTAGCCTGTTACTGCTTGTATTTAAACAGGGATTTCAGATTAGACAGTGAAATATGTCAAAAGGGGAAACTGTTTTTAAAAAGTGCTAATCCTCTCAGATTTTCAGCATGTGACTTAGAAGTATAAAGCAAGTTGTATGCCTGGTGTTTTTTAGACTTAATCTACTTTCAAAATGTTCATCATTACTTAAACAAAAAAAAGAAAAATCACTCCATATCTAGGAAACAAAGACACTGACAGAGGCTTCTGTTAATCCTGAACTCTTGACCTAAAGGTGCAGGGCCAAATTGTTTCATGCTTCATCTGTCTGTCCACTGA
Organism: Phaethon lepturus; assembly: GCF_000687285.1. Lineage (NCBI taxonomy): Eukaryota > Metazoa > Chordata > Aves > Phaethontiformes > Phaethontidae > Phaethon > Phaethon lepturus. Next base: position 75,167 of record NW_010534082.1, on the reverse strand, counting down.
CTACAACATCACTTGTTTCAGATATTAATCCAGTAAAAAATATGTGGAGAATTCAAATAACCTTTCCTGCTTATTGAATTCATGCTTCTAGTTGGCAGCATTTATATTGTACTTTGTGTGAACAGCAAACATCAAACAGTGCTTAGCATTGGGAAATTCATTCCCTCCCTGTGCAGTGCATGCCACCCCCCCAGTCTGGAGGTAAAGCCACATACAAAACATCTTGGTAACAATTAATTTAATAAGCCGTTTTGAATCCACTTGTGTGTTAACTGTTCCCTAATTTCAAAGCGATGCAAGTTTTTAATCTTGAATACTCAGGGCTAGATACCCACCACATCAGAACATGGTGGCAAGTACCCTTGACATGAGAGGAAACGAGAAAATTACAGCAACAATTACAGAAGTATATCCTCCTGTGGCTCATGTTAACATTGCCAAATCCATGTATAAATCAGTACCAACTATTCATAGAATGTACCTGTCAGCAATATACTATGTGACATATGGCTCTACTTAATCAAATATACAATTCCATTTTTTCAACTCAGAATATTCCTTCAAGGCACAGAGTAGTCAGTCAGTCATTCACACTGTGATGTGGTTTAAAACATTTAAATATTTATGCACCATATTTTATTTATATGTATAGCTATGTCTGAAAGATCTTTTTTTTTTTTCCACCCTAAGAGGAAACTGACCTTTCTGAAGGCCATTTTGCAGTAGTTGCCACACATGTCTTAGATGAGGGGCTAGTACTAAGTCAGAAATATTTTGGGTTTAAACAGCCTACCAAGGACTCTCTTATACTTTCTATGTTTGTTTTTTATTAAAAGCATTGTTCAAAATATGACAAAAAACAGAAATTGGAGCTACAAAGATTTTTGTTCACATTGATATTTGAGCCAGCTGTAAAGATTTAAATCACACTAGATCTTGTTTTATGAATGTCCTTTTGCAACAAGAAAACCATGGAATGCCCTTAAAAAAGAATTTTTTTATATAAAACAGATGTTTTATCCTTTTTTGGGGGCTTTGTTATTGTAGTGCCATGATAGGTAATTAATTCCCAGGCTCCACATAGGTCTTCAGGCAGATGAAGAGAATGATTTGATTTCAAGGCTATAGTGGAGTAAGGGAATTACAGGCCTTCGAGGGGTCATTGCAGAAGCAAGGTTCCTTACTCTGGGACTGGCTTCAGCCATAACGCTGCTCGCACAGAATGTAACGTGAAACTAGTGTTGAACTTCAATAAGGATGGAAGTAGTAGCTGGAAACAATATGGTCTACCGCTCAGATTGAGCTGTGCTTACATATCATGCATCACTCACCTTTTCAAAAATTAATGGCATATTATGCATTTCAAGACCCAGATTCTGATTATTCTCATATAAATCTATGTAGTTTCACTGAAACTCAAGCAGTTCTGGCTACATTTACCTTTGCATACGGCATTCATTGTCTCATAATTTTCGGTGCTATCACGGAATTAATGTTTATTAGTACACAACAACTTCAGTGTAAACTAAAGCTTTTACATCTTGGAATATTTTTAATGAATGCAGTTGGTATTCTAATTTGCTATTAAATTAATCACAATAGCTACATTTTTTCTCACTATTGTATTTGCATACCTGCTGCCAAGCTTGAATTGCTGTATTTAGAGAATGAAGTGCATATTGACCAAAGTTGATGCAAATGGGGTCCACCATTATTGTGCAGTCCAATAGCCTTCCTACTGTGCCGCTGGAAATAGCAATCTGCCCCCAGACTTTGAAAGGCTTCACAACACTCTGCATAGTCACGTTTCGGCACTCCAGAAGTTTACAGTTGGCTTGAGTTGAAAACTGGATCTCCTGGAACATCGACTCGTCGCTCCACTGACGAAGATATACATGAGGCTCATCAAAGGAAATGATCATGTATTCTAGTTCAGATGGCATGTTCTTATCAGACGAAAATGGCTGAAGAAACTTTGGTGGTGCTGAAAAGAAAAAGAACAAATGAGACTAGAACATCACCATTGCCACATCCTGTATGTTTTCGTAAAATTGTGCTCTAACTGCTTGTACATATGATGAAAACAAGTAAAATTCATAAAAGAGTTGACATTTCTGAAATCTGAAATTAATCCTGTTCACACTGTTTATTAGATGTAAAATAGAACTGCAATTAATAGCAGCTGCAAACAAAAAGTATCTGCAAACCAAAATCTTTTCACTGTAAATAGGCCAGCCAGCCAAACTGCTTTATCTACACACTGCACAATACTTCAGATTGTCACCTATTTGGAGCAGAGACCATATTTCTGTGAGAATTTTTGCTATAGTAGATGTATATGATATTCCACACACAGTACATTATGAATACAATAAAAATTAGCAATATAGTATTTGCTGACATGTGGCTGTGCAGGCTAACAGGCTCCACAATGAAAATTGTCTTTGCTGCAATTACAGAGAGTTCAAGACCACAAACTCACTGAGATGCGACATATTACCCCATTAATACTAGAAATTAAAGGAAACAGTCTCCTGAGACTAAAGCATGAGAAATTTATCATAAAAAAGCTTTTATTGCGTTCACTGAAGTCTCAGTCCTGCAAAGTGCTGAGCACTGTGGCAGCAGACACTGCAAGGCACGTACACCACTTGTGTAACATTAAGCATGCAAGTATTTCCATTGATGTTATTATTTATGTTGCTGGAACTACTCACAAGCTTAAAATTAGCATATGCTCAAGTGCTCTACAGATTTGGAACCAAAACACTCATCACTTTCCAGGATCAAGCCCTATTATTCTGCAAAAGCATAATGGATACAATAAGTTTTGTGCTCCCTTCGCGTATAACATAGCACAACGGAGTCCCAAAACTTAAGGCCTTTAGGTGCTATAACAAGAACAACAGCAGCATCAGCATAAACTCAGTTGCTGTTGAAAAATGAAACAGCTGGCTTTGATTTTAATCCGGTTTTTGCTTTTTCCAGTACGTGTAATTTTAAAGATCGAGCATCTGGAATTGGAGTGTAATACTGAGGAAGATTATGTACTGATAGAGGTAGCCGATACACAAGAAATTACTTGCTAGACATTGAGTGTCAGTCTTGGTATGATTTGATAATAAATATATATTGTAATACTTGCAGAAACACAAAAACTACTCACGAAGAAAGCTGTCCCTGTCAAAATTATCTAAGATATTTGCTCATCTTCCATGGAAAGCATTCCTGGCATTTGAAAATCAGACAATAATCTAAAGATCTCTTGGAATGTATTTGCCCTTAATGTAACGACAGAGAGCACTGAACAAAACCAGATGTAGCTCCAAAAGTGATCATAATTGAAATAACAGTTAAATCTGCAGTTCTCAGAGCTCTTCGAAGGAATTCTTACTAAGGGGGTTGCAAAATCATCAAATATTTTAATAGTACTGTTAATATGCTGGAAAATTTAAAAGATCAAATTCATTCACTAAGATGGCTCAAAACGAAAGTGGCACCTGCTGTCAGTAATCAGACTACGAAAACCGGACGGCTTCTACGGTTACCCGTTCCGGAGGGAGGAAGGGGACTGATCAGCCAGTATGTACTTTCTCAAGGCACAGAGGTCATCAGTTTTACCCTGAAGCCTGTACCATCGGTGGCTGTTGGTGGTAATTTCAAGAATGCCTGTTCGAAGGAGGAAATGGGGACTACAGACAGCAAAACAGCGATTAAGCAGCACGTATGAACTATATGCTTTTATTAGTCTGCATAAAGGAATACATACCTGTGCCTAGTTGATCGAGATGATGGCAGAGGTGGACTTCCAAATAAGTAAACTGGATCAACACACTTAGTGATGGCACAAACCAAGGAGTAAAACAGGAGTCAACCCTGGTACAGGCTGCTAACGCCGTGGGGGTTACGAGCTGATCGCACGCACTTTGTGAGCCAGATTCACTTTCTGAGCTGCAGAAGGTAGATAAAGTGGTAGTTCAGCACTTCCATGATTTTATGGCTTTACAGTAAGACTTGACCATGTGCCATGTTGGTTTTCTGATACAGCTAATGTCATCATTTTCTTTCAACTGCTAATGTTAGCATATGTACTTTGTCCCAAGCAGAACATAGCAGACAAGATCGCAGTCCAACAATGCTTTTATCACGCTGCACTTCTAGTTTGCAAACTGAAACACTTGACCCACAGAAGAGAAGCATATTTACAGATAACAAAACCAAAATATACCAGGTATCTTTAATTGCTGAAATAGCTAAACAGAGTACATTACATGATTTTTTTTTTTTCCTTTTATTTTAAGGAAACCGACTCACACCATCAAACTTCTTCTACGCATAAACCCTGTACCTGCAAGCTTTCTTTCCTTTGCCCTTTTCATTCTACAGTCATCATTTAAAAAGAATGTCTTGAGTGTTAAAAGCTCAGCCTGGAGCCTTTTACTAGCACCTATTACAACATATTAACTATACATTTAAAATGCCACCCCACTGATCTTTCTTTTTTTCCTAGCCGTGCTCCTGACGCCATGAATTTCCAAGCATTATCTTTCAGTCTCTTGGGAGAAACTAACACTACATCACAATTCTATAGGTTGCTAAGACACCACTAAAGTACAAATAAACTTTCTAATTTAAGCCAAATCTATCTTTAATGTTCCTTATTCTCACTCCCTTTGCAGTTTGGCTCTAAAGACTTTTAGTTGAAAAGCATACACTTGATTCAAGAAAACTAAGTCCACGTCCTCAGCCCAATACTGCTTTTGTTTTTTAAAATAAAATTTAACAAAGGATTAACTAAGGCCAACTTACTATTTTTATCAGAAAGTAATTAGCTTCTATAAAGCACCGTGAATAGATGTCCATTGACATTTTAGAGATATTTTAAATTCAAACAGAGATTTAAATTCAAACATTGGCTTTCAAAGCAACATGTTTTAATGCTTTTTGGACCCTATTTTTCATCACTCCATGTGTGTTACTGCAAAATTATGCACAAATATTGTGGGTACTCAAAATGTTCAGCTGAAAATGCATAGGATTCCATGGATAGGTAAGTTTATCAGCATTATTTTGTGTTACAGAAACTAGCTGGTATGGTATTTATTTATGGTGCTTAAATCCAACTTTACATTTGTGGACATAAATCAAAATACTCATGTAGCGGTAAAACCCAACTGAAATTAGCTAACTATCAAAGAATCAAGACAAGATATCAAGAATGGATTACATTGGTAAAGGATGAAAGATAGATCACTTAATCAGATTTTTAGCTGCTTTCCTGTGCTTCTTCACCTCTTCAAATTGCCTGTTTACATTTCAAAAATGGCATTGTAGGCCTTTTGAGAACTTGGAATTAAAACTATTCTTTGTGTTCACATGATAAAACATCTATGGGAGTGGACTAGAGTCCAAGAAATGGGATGCTTCGCTTTGCTCTGCCATGGATAGATATTCCTTAGATTGTTAGAACAAAGCATGGAAGGAAATCCAAAAGTCACCAAAATTCATATGCTGATTTAGACCATGAAATAATTTTGAATCTGTGAAACTGGTTAGTTCTCTCAGAATAACTGTCAACATTTTAAGAATTTTTTCGCATGGCATTTTGATTAGAAACAGAAATCTAGGGACATAAGGAATGAAAATAGAAAAAGGATAGAGAGGTGCAAACAACTGTTAACCAAACCATGAGGAACTTTAAAAAAAATAATTACACTCTGATACGCTGAATTAAGACTTAATTTGCACAAACAGCTAGAACACTAACTGCAGTAAAAATGAAGGATATTTATTTCTGAAATTTGAGGTTTACTCTGAAATTATAAATTTCTTTTCTTCAGAAACCTATCCCTTGAGTCGCCTATCAGTGACTCAGCACTTTTATTTCCTTGGATATGTTCTTTTGGAGATGGATATTTTCATAAAATAAAAAACAAACAAAACCCATGAAATTCTTATTTAGTGAAATTTTATATACCTCCTCTTTATTTATTGAGCATTTAAGTATGACGGGACATCCTCATTCATAGCCACAACGATTACACAGCAACATGACATGCTTGCTGCAGGAGGAAATGTGGCAGGAGCTTCACATCAGGGAAATAATTTAAAGCATTTAGCCCTGACTTTTCTGCCCCACAAGCAGCAGACAAAGCAGAGGTCATATGAACTCAAAATGCTGGGAACAAAATGATGGCAAACAGCTTTTTGTTTCGTCATGGAGAGCCACCTTAGAAACCAAAAAGGCCCGCCACTGAAACGATTCATAGTCCAACTACACGCTTAAAAAACTAAGCAGAGAGAAACAGCAAACGAGGTGGGACAACATTGCTCCCTGGGACAGAACTGGCCTTGCATCCTCTCCCGTGGTAGGGAGGGACAAGCGCTGGCAGTAGGACGGAGAGGAGCAGGACAATGTGGTCTAAACCACATTTTAGAAGGGAAAGTCACCCTACAGAGAGACTATCATCTTATAGAAATCATCTGAAAAGAAATGCAACGAGGATTCTTTCATCATTGTTTTCCTGTCTGACCAGACTTGTTCAAGGGATACTGTTTTATCTATGAAGGGGTCCATTTGATTTTTACTTAACCAGAAACGATATTCAGAATTATAGCTGCCACGTTGTTATGAAAATAAAAATACAGTAACAGTATAAACCAGCTACAGTACAAAATATACTAAGAACAGCATCCAAACAGTATATTATTGCCTTAAAAAAGAACTGTAATAAGAGATCATAATATCGAGTGAGCAGTTTTTAAAGGGGGACTGTAGTCCTTACAATCACTAACATGCCCCTCTGATGTTAAATGAAATCCCATTTAAACTTTTTGCCTAGGTAGAATTCGTCAGACCGTTAGCACTGCTGCTTTCGGCTTTTACCTTGCATAGAGCATAGAAATCAAAGACACAGACCTTTGTCACAGGCTGTGCACAAACAGAAAATAAAGCAGTGTTAGCTGAAAACCCAGGAAACTTTCTATTAAGTCTTGGTGTACAATAGTAGGAACATTAATATCATAGAGGTAGGTCTGATTGTGAAATCGGAATTTGTGCATCAAATGAATACAATGTCAAAAAAGCCTACATTCTCTTGGCTGCTTTGGAGACGCAAAATGCACTGTGGACTGTCCACACTTTTCAGCTGGGGAGAAAAGGAATAATTAGCTTCTACTGCTTTGTGTTTGGCACAACACGCTGAGGGATGGGTGTAGCAAAACCAGAGGAAATTATAAATAAAACTGACCTGACTTTAATATGAGAAATTTCTTTTTTTTTTTTTTTATCCTGTGAAATATCAAAATTTAAAAAATGGAAAATACCTACATTCGAAGTCATAATGTATTACAAAGCATGATAGTTTCACATCATGCAAAGCAGTTGAAGTTAAATATATGGCAACTGGGAACAATGACTTAACAGTGACCTGCATTATTCTTGTTATTTTAAGAGTGGAATATTTAAACCGAAACTGCCATTTGTGATGAAACCACAACATGGGAAAATATCCACTGGGAAGAAGAAAGAGACCACTTAACTCATTTAATTTATGACTCAAATGCTGGTCTGAACCCAAATTGTTAGAGGTCAAAATCCAGTACATCATCTACTTTGAATAAAAGCTAAAACAATTAGCAAGAAACATGATCAGGATTCCTCACTTCAATTTTTTAGAAGTAGCAATTTAAGGCTTATTATAGAGTTTTTGTACTTGTTTCATGCTTTGTATCTTAAGGTATTTTCAGTTACTATTTCACATTAGTATGTCAGTAATTCTAAAAATACTGTTTACATTACACAGCAGATGCACAAATATATAAAACATCTTGTAACGTAACCCATATAAACAGAGAATGATAAACCCCTTCCAACCGAACCAGGGAGGGGCTTTAGTGTCTCACCAGCCAAACAGAGCTTTAAATAAAAGTAATTTTGGTTATAATTTGCCAGTCCTGCAACATGAAAATGCAACCTAGGAAAAAAATCTATTCTATGATAATTTCCTTTTAATCCCCTATCGTAACATCTTCCATAAACAGTCATTTACGCCATATATGATTCCTTCCACAGGCACTATACTAAATCCCCAAGGGGATGCTAAATTATTTCACTTAGGACTTTAGATTTGTTCATTCATTGAATAAACATTCATAAACGTTCATTCAAGCCTTATTCATTCATTGAGTAATGAATGGTCTACAAAATTCTTAAAAATGAAGAACATACACATATATACTATGTCTTTAACCAGACAGCTCTTTGATTTTTATACTTCTAATTACTTCCTGATCAATCTCAGGAAGAGCTTGCATACCACAGGATTTGGATCATGACATCTTTGCATATTCCCCTATTCATTATTGGTTGATATACTTCAGCCTGCCAGCTTCTGGTCAACATATCATCTGGATCCACATCTTCTCACAAAAGTTGTTTTCCCGTCATATGAGCCACCTAAGTTTTATACTTTATAACTGATGTTAGGAATCAGTAATAAAGTACTTAAAACACAAGGGATCAGCTCTGTGGTATTAATAATTAGCATATCACAGAGGTTACCACAAAAAAAAACCCAAAAAACCAACCCTGCAGAATTTGAAGGAAAAAATATTATCATTGAGCAGCAGCTGCATGCACATAGCAGCTGTTAGAGTCTGACCCAAAATACAAGATCAAACTAAGAAAATAAACTTCAGTAAGACTATATATATCCTTTACAATTAAAAGTGAAGTAAATTTGCTAATTGAACATACACTTAGAGCATGTAATTAATGTAAAATCATCATGACTCTTCAGGAAAACCAAAATTCATCTTTTACAGTCTTCACTTCTCACTTTCATTTGCAGATACTCTCAGCCTTGAAGTTCCCTGGTCTAACACTCGACACTGGCTTTAAGCACAGCTCCTTGTGGCTCTTCTCACAAGTCTAAGATCTCATGTTAAACACTTGCTTTAGGAACAAGCCTAACATTGAAATTTACCATGGCATGGGGCAGTCTCTCAAAACCAAAAAAGTCTGGGATTTTTTGGTCAAGTAGAATTCAGAATACATTTTAGGGTGCTTGGTCACAAGAAAATACCCATACTGGTAGCAATGTGTTTGTTTGATGAAGATAGACACAGCTGTGGCAAAGTTACTGCCAACACAGACTTCTTATGGTACTAGGGGTCTAGAAAGGTTGGCCTTCTCTGCAGGTCCACAGTATCGGTCCCCACCTCCTAAACAAGGCTTGCCTTTAACAGAACATGATCCTTTAGGGCTCAACTGTTACCTTAACTTGTTCTGTAGCTGTAATATATGTATTTCAGTGCTTGCGAACTGCCTCAAAACCTCCAGGTCAGTGACATGTGACTGGCACGATTTGCTCCGTCTCCAAGAAGGAGGTAGTGTGCCTCAAACACCATAGGTCAAAGCCTCATCTCTGAGGAACAGCTGCTCTTTTTCCGACCTGTTAAGTTTCTCTGAGAAGGATCACTCCAGGCTGGTCAGGACTACTTCTTCCACACCAGTCCTTCCTGCGGACATACTTAGGAAAACTTGCAGTACAGCCTTGTTTGAAGCTAGTATAAAGAGAGATCAGGTTGAATTTCTATCGGAAACTGTAGCTGAGGCAGGGAATATAATCTTTTCTCTGATTGAAATCAGAGGTTTTCCTCATGCATCCCTCAGGTTTCTGGCTTCTGGATGGACTTCACCCTGACCTACATGAATCTTTAACTTTCTGGTCTACTGTTAGTTCATGTAGGTGTAAACTACACCTCTTAAAACTATTATAAATTCCTCAGGCCACCAAAAGTATTGGGACTAGTGACCCTGCAGTCTCCATGCACGTGCCTAAGGAGCTGGCAATTCATAACACCCTCCCTTCACTTCCCTCTTTCTCTTCTCTTTATTGACCTTCAAATGCTTCAATAGTGTGGTGCATGTTTTTTGCTGCCTTCTTTCCTTTTCTTTTATCCCTGTTCGGTGAACTGTTAATGCTTCAGTTTAATTCCTGTGCTTTCACATGTAGTGCTGCTAATATCATTGCTGTGGGCTGTGCAATTGTATTCCTTGGAGTCTTCTGGTACCTCAGGGCCATTAGGATATTTCTACTTGACACCCCGGTACCACTGAGGACAGTCACTACTGTGGAGCAGGCCTGCAGCCTCCCAGCTGAAAACTCACAAGTCTGGACCTTCTAGGCAGATGAATTCATGTTTTGCTGTAAAATGTTTCTGATGTCAATCACAGCCCAAACTGGTTTTATATTTTTCTTAATTATTTGTATTTCATTTTAACCCTAGCCTCTTTCTGAACGATTACAACTCATTAGCTTATCAGAGCTCCCTGAACGAAACACTGCATATAGTGATGAACCCTATTTGAGCAGAAAACAATAAACATGATTACAGTGCCAAATGTCTTGATGAAAAAAATCTACTAAATTTCACTACTTCATTTTCAGTTCCCACCGAGTTCACATTTCTGTGGTGTTAAGCTGACCAGGAAGGCAATTTTGCCAAGGTCCCACATTCAGAGGAATTAACCTTGTCTAAAACACTTAACTTCTCAATGATGAAAATGCATTCTTTCACAATTAACATCAAGAAATCATTTCCAACCTGATACTATTAATGGAAACCAGATGTTTAATTTTCTTCATTGATTTTGTTAGGCATGTTCGTATTTCCTGATTTCTCTGAATTCTGTAGCTTCACGTAACGTATATGTGGATGCTACACACTCATTCGGGCATGTGTTCATACACCGGCAGCAACAATCAGCAAATACCAATGATCCAACAGGGTCATTCTGGGTTTTCTGCTCTAACTATAAAACGTTGAGAAGGTCTTTGAAAGCAATTCCACTGCTGTTTGTGGACAGAACTTGTACTCATTTCTTCTTACTCTACATATTAACCAAAATTGAATGAATGCAAATAGAGTATCTGTCATTGTACATTGTTTCCAGCTGTAAACATAATGAAAAATGGATCTCCAGTGTTTGAAAACACCGACTAATTTTTTTTTTTACTGTTAGCATAGTAAGCAAGCTGTGTGAATAATAATGTAATGCTCTTGAAGTTTTAATATATTTAAAATAGACATTTGGCTTACTTTAGTCATTGACTTGCACTGAGCACAGAATAAAGGTGACGTGTGGGGGAGTGCATGGAAGAAGAATGTTTACTACTAAGTTATACAATGGATTGTGCCTCAGTCTTCTTTTGTTAATTAGCTAATTTTACTGCCTTGAGCGGCTAAGAGGTTTATGGCCTGTTTGTCTTCACTTTTCAGTAATCCTTGTGTTCAGAAAATTGATGAATATGATGCTGCCAGGCAGCCTATAAATCTAAGAGAGAGCTCTTTTTGTGCAAACTCCATGCCCTTGTGTGAAGGTGAACTACAGTCTGAAGCTCATTTAAGACCAGCTACTCTTACTGCATATGAAAACAGTATCTTGTTTCCTAAGTCTCTTTAAAAAGATCTCTCAAGAGTGTAGCATTAGATTTCTGTTTTTCCCTCCTCCTTTAAAATTACCTTTGGTCATCAGCCACATTCTGACTGCTGTTCAGGACAATCCTCCAAAGATCAGAGGCTATGAGCTCTTTCTGATCATTCACAAGGTTGATACTGGGCAGCTGTAGTTCACAGACTTTGCTTTCTGATAGACTGAATTCCCGGAATGCAACAAATGATTTTTGAAGCTCGTCCCAGTACTCCAAGCTGCAAGGAATCTGTGATAAAAGGGAGAAGGCATAATTACTTTATGCTTGATTCCAAATATAATGGGATTTACTGTACATGCTAAAAATGCAAAACCAACTACATTAAGTAAGCTGTCACCTAGAAATCAGAATTGTAACTGTTACTCAGATTCTGTGCTGTTTTGACTTAAAATGCTTTTGACATTAAAATGTTTTTAGACCTTCATTGCAGTATAACACTTCGAACTTTCCCTTACTGGGTACAGAAATAGCTACATGTTCCACAGTACCCAAGAATAACAAAGACAATTCAACTAATCATCATAATAATACAATTATTTGTATTATGCAGCCAAAAAATCCATCAGATACCATCATGTCATGGTATCAAGGACATTCTAATCCTCATTAAAATTTTTTTTGCTTGAACTACCTCTTTTAAGTTTATTACATAACAAATTATAAATTTATTAATTACCCATATGTTGTCGTATTAAAATGATGATAGGCAACATAATGCCCTGTGGTGGGCCAACACAGGAATAAAAATCCTGGGACAAATCATGAAGTACTTGTAATCACATGATCTTTTCTTTCATGGAATATGCTATTTAGACAACTGTGTGATTTTGAAAACCCACACCTAATAAATACATCGTAGCTTCAGTTTAATCACATCCCTAATTTTAAGTCTATAAATAACCCACTTGGATTATTCCTGGATGCAACACAGAACTGGAGAGGATGTCATTAGAGACATTTCTAAAGAAAATAGAAAAAAAATTTTAATAAAAGCGTAGATTTTAAAGGAGTGTGTCTTAGGCCTCCTTTTTTTTTTTGGTAAGAGCATGAAATATGAGAATATGAATTTAAAACAAATGCAACCTCAGTAAGATATGAAGATTTTAGAATTAAAATACAGAAATCCACAGTTAGCACAATTGTACATGCACAAGAAATACTAAAAGTCAAGCTGACATAAAGCAAATATTAAAAAAATGCATATGTATGTGCTATTACCTTTTTTATCCCTGTGTGTAGACATACATATATAAATAACCAGGGAAAAGTAAGAATGTAGTAGAGAGGCATGTAAATCTAGGCACAGCTAGAAAAAGCTCTTCCTTGTTACTCAGTAAGGACTATAATGCACATGGAGGCGACAGCAGGCTGATTAATTAACAGGAATGAAGGTTAAGAAGGAAAATTCAGGGAGCTCAGTGGTTCAAGTTGGGGAGGGCAAGGGAACATAAATAATCACCAAAGAATTCTGGCAGAATTAACATGGGGAACCACAGAGGATTTTTACTACATCTGTCAAGTCACAACCATACCTGAAGATTGAAAAAAACAACCACAGTCACTAAAATTTTTTTAGGTCGGGATGGAGGGAAAAGGAAAAAAAAAAAGAAAAAAGTCTCTGATAACTGCCAGCAAAACTGATCCCAGTAACGTATATAACAGAGTAGCACAGCAATATCAATCAGGAGGGCTGATTTAATTTCAAAGACTAGAGTCTGAGAAAAAGTGATTCATTTAACATCAAAAACCACGCGTCATATACGTAAAGATAGCAACATATTTATTTATAAACTGCACATTCAATTGGAAATGGTGAAGATGTGTAAATGTCAGCTGGAAAATTATGAGGCAGTATGATGATGGCTGGAAAAAGCAAATGCCATCCTGAGAGACATCAGGTGAGAGATTTCCAAAAGCGAGGGACAAGTATTAACTGACTTGTGTAAGACACAGTGGGGCCTCATCTGGAATGTGGCACACATTTCCAATTATTTGTGTTAAAACTGTATTAACTCACACTGGGATCTGTGCAGAGCCGAGGACCAAATAAAGGAAAACGAAAGGAACATGGTTGCTCTACCCAGACACCTCAGGAGAGTAAGAGTTTAATAGAGGAAAAGGTCTATAGGAACTATGGGTCAAAACTGATTTGCTCTGTGAATAAAGTGTAAGGCTAGAAACCTGCAGAGAAAAAGAGAGGGAGGTTCAAGGACAGCCTTGATAGCTGCTTTTAAAAGCTTGATTTGTTCATAAGATGGGAGAGTAACCAGCATTGTCCCGATGGGAGGAGGCTGGGCTTGGTGACTGAGGAAACATCTTGGTTCTGCGTTGCTAACTCTATAGTGGTGCACAACAGCAGCAATATGAAATATTACATTATTGTGTTTGGAGCTATATTTATTCTTTTTGCTCTTAGTGTCACTATAGAGTTTTAAATTTCCTCAAAACTTCTCAGTGTTGAATTATTTTTACCTTTAATGCCCGTGGACAAAGACTCAAAATTGCAATACCACAGGAATGTTCCTACCCTTCAATTACGGATGTAACCACAGAATTCCCCTATGTTACCTATGAACACATAAACAGCAACTTCCATCATCTGCTGTCATTCATACTACATTGTGGAGTCATTCACACTCACATACTTCTTTTCTAAACCTCCACAGTCTCCATTGGTGATAAAACATTTGATTTTATTTAAAATATTGCAATACTTGGATTTTTCCAATAGCATAAAGTCTTGGAATTATATAATTACAAAAGGATCTGTATCATTTCTGACAAAAGGTTGCAGCCTTTCATGGTTGCACAGGTACTTCTACATACAGCAGTATTTATTTCTGCATCTGAATTCAATCTCAGTCCTTAAAATACTTCGAGATTTTTTAGGAGTCTGATTCAATATATTTGAATACTTTGTTTGGTCTTGTGTTTCTTACTGCCTGTCAACACCTAAGTTATCTTTTCTTGTCAATGCTGTTGAGTAACATGCATGCAACAAAAGTCTTGTAAAGCTATTTTATTATTTAGGATATTTATTTATTTTAGATTGCATCTTACAACAAAGCGCTGCACGTCTCCCTAATGAGAAACTCACAAAATTGGATCCGAATGGCACGTAGCAGGCATTTTAAAAGAGGCTAAGCAAGGTGATGAATTCTATTCCCAGTAAGATTAATGAGCTGGAAGAACAAGTTAAAGAGCACAATAAAGGAATTTTGTAAGTGGCACTACGATATGAAAAATGTAAAACTATTAGTAAGGTTAGAGGAAAGTAATATATAGAGATTTAAAATAAAGGCAGCTCGAAACTCGGAAAAAAAACCCAAACCAAACAGATTTCATATATATTGTATTTAAAAAAAAAAAAAAAGTAGGTTCTTCAATGTTCCTACCCACTCAGTAGGTGGTGGAAATATTGAACTTTATCTTGAGGAAAAGATGGCAAAATAAAATGATCAAAACAATTATTATGCCATAAAGAAGTAATAACTCCCCTTCAGGCTCTGCTATAACCTAACATGGTGTATTTGTCTTTTAGGAACTTGACGGTAACCTCTTAAGCAAATTATGAAGAATTTGGAAAGGAACAGGAATGACCGCTGGACTCAGCAGTATGAGTAGCCAGAGAGCATATATCTCCTAACAATTAAAGTGGGCTGGTAAACATGTTGAAAATATTATTCCTCTTTATTTTTGCTCACAAATTTTTTCCTAACTGTGTTGTAATAGGTCAAGAAATCTACCAGAGCAAGAGACAGTATGTTTCAAGATGTCATCTGCACATTAGAAGTAAAGTCAAAGTCACACTTTATGTGACTGCCTATACAAAATACAGCTCATGCTTTGGGACTGTCCAAACTGTAAGCTTTCCAGTTTGAAGCTTGCAAAAGACTTAGTTGACTTAGAATCTTTGATTCCTACATATCTAGCTTTATTTGTTCTAGGGGGTTTATTACTAATGCGTGATCTGGATAAGTTTAAGGAAAGATGGTAGCTCTGGGCAATATTAGCTGCCAAAAATAATAGTTGTGGAAGCCTAGAAATGGGCTATAATGCCAGAACTGACTCATAGGCAGTGGGAATAAGTGAATTAGCTGCAACAAAAAAATCCCCATATGTAGAATTAAATATGGTACTTTTACCTTAAAATATTTGAATAAAACCTAAGCTATAATTCAGATAATTGTTACCTCTTAGAAAATGTGACCGCTAGCACTGCCTCTGTAAAACTAAAGATTAACGAAGCATATCTAACCACAAACTTCTTTGCTAAACAACAAGCGTGTTTCTTCAACAGACACTTCTCCATAGCTTTTTGTCTTCTTTCCTAGCTCTCAAAGAAAGTTTTAATTGCAATGAGTTTATGCACCTGTAAAATGCAAACAGAACCATTACTGTACAGCCCGTCACTTATGTGTGCATAAAACTATTATTTAACTGTTATTTAACTATTATTTAACCAAGAATCCCCAAGTTCTGTTGTGGAAGAAAATGACGTACTATGGCACAAACACTTATTTAGAAGGACTATTACGGCAACAGAGAGCAAAGCAGCATTCAAATGCTTTTTTTCCCAGCAGCTTTAACAACAGACATCGGAAGCAGTAGTGAAAAGCTACATGAAAACAGCCTAAACTCTAAGAACTTATAAAAAAACTGTTAATACGACAAATGCATTTAAAACAAAGCAGAGAATTTGAAGGTTCCTCCTTTTTCTCTTTACTGCTGTGGAATAGACATTAGAGATCTGAAAATTGCGAGGCACTGTGCTGATGAAGAGTGAAAATGGTGTATTAACAAATTCTGATAGGAAGGAAAGCAGCTCCTTCCGAGCGGCAGTTCCACTCCTACCCCCTGCGAGTACAGGACGCAAAGAAACAACTCAGCTGAAATAGCTGCCTGGCAGCAGCAATCTTTTGAATTAGGAGAGTGTGGATTCCTGTTTGCTGTGAATCTCTTGTTTTGCTCTATTTTAAGAAAAAAAACCTTCATATATATTACACTACCATAGACGTTGTAGCAATCACCTCTGTGAACATACAACTCTCTACAAATAGAGCCTGTCTCGATTTCAGCAAAGCTGAAACCTCTATCATACACATTTCCCCAAAAAAGAAAAACCCCAAACAAAAAGAAACTCAACCCCCCCCCTTAAAAACCTGCATCCTACAAGTAATTTCCTGCACACTTGTTAACCCATCAGCAAGACAGTATTAATAACCAACATGAAGTATTCCCCCTAATGCACTACAATGTGACGGATCATGTTTTTTCTTATTCATCATATATCGTGTCACACATTATCTGTACCAGAATAATTTAATTCCTGTTTGGAAACTAGGGGTCAAGAAATGCTACAGAATCTGTTAACGCTGTGTTACACATTCATATTGTCATCCATGTGTTGTACACCCTATTGACCACATGGATACTCCTCATTCCCACTTAAAGTTATGTTTAATAATAAGACACAATGGGAGAGAAATGACTTGTTGATCCATATGTGATTTTTAAAGGCTTTCATGATCACAACATGCTTCTAGATTTTCCTCTGATGTGATGTTATCCTCCCAGGTTTAGACTATTTTGCTAACTTGGACTTGAAAAGCCTTGGGTGCACACCATATCACCAGGTACGTTTCTACAGCTGAGCTCTCTGGCTGAGCAGAGGGCCAACACCCGTGCGCTTGCACAAGCTGTCACGCTACCACAAATGACCTATTATTCACGATACATATTGTCATAATGCTAACAGGTCTCAGATACAGACATCAGTGCCATTTAGGACAGAAATAATTAAAATATCTCAAGTTCTTAGCTAATGCCATCTTTTTCACAGACGTCTTTTTTGACTCTAGGAAAAAGCTACCGCCATCTGCCTACTGCTTTGAGGTTGGTGAATGAAGGGTATATAGAAGTATTATTGTTTTATTACTTAAATACAGGAGCATAAAATTTTTAAACTCAGTATAAAAAATGGACCTTTAACTACACACATGCAGATCTCTCAGGCTGCAAAATACATCTTGTCCAGCTGAGAAATAAAGAAAGATATTAACAGCCGGGTTACAGAAGAATGTGCTTATACTTTGCTTTCAGCGATGCTTCCTTTTCATTCATGTTTTTGCTAGAAAATAAGCTCCTGCAGAATAAATGTTCATTTCTGGAATCTCAGTCCCTCAGATGGTGGGCGCTTCCTCTTGGAAATGAAGTTACTCTTGTTCCAGAAACAACTACTGTACAAGAAAATGCACACAGAAGACAGGAAGCGCGTGTGTGTTTTATCTTCTCTGAGCAGGGCCACCTAAGTGAACGAGAGGCAGAACACAATACAAACTAGTACTTTGTGTCAGACGCCAACCCATGCTGAGATTTTAACTCCAGCTTCCTGAGCATGAATAAACCGATTGCTCTGTAATAAAGCTATTCTGTTATTAGGATTTTTTACTGTTTTAGGGCCAACTGTCTTAAAAATACAATTCTCCCATTAGGTGAACAGAAGTTGCAGTAGTAGGAAATAAAAAGCTTTATCCAGATTTTTATTAGGGAAAAATTCTGGGCAATAACTACCAAGAACATTACTTTAAAATTTGGTTTTGAAGTATTATTTATATAAAAATAGCAAAAGAACCCTGAAAAAAAACATATTGTGTAGAAAGTATGCTCAAAATAAAATTAATATTAAATAGAATAAAACCTCTGTTATATGCCTGCTCACACGACACACACAATCCAATCTGACCAGTGGAACAACATTTTGGACAACTGTAGGATACTTCAACATCCACATTCCTGTTTATCTTATGTGATTGACATTGTGAAATCGTGCTACAAACCGAACTGCCCACTGGATAACATTTTTTTAGCCTTCCTCAGGGCTGAGATTGTATCATACCAGTGTGGAAAACAGCCTCTCCTGGCACAGCTACAGACCACCAATTTTCCCTTTTCATGAAGATCCAAATAAAAAAAAAAAATAAAAAAAGATGTGGTGGTTTACAGTAAGGTAAAAATTTAGCCCAGTATTAGTAGTATTAGGATTAGCAGTAGTACTAGTATTAAAAACATTATTTCTGTAGAAAGTATTTTCTGTCCCCCCAGCAATACCTCGTTTGTATTTTTATTATGGTTTTCTGTACTTTGGCACCATTTTGATGTGTTACGTACCCATATATTTTGGGCAGTAAAAGTCATTCCACTATGGTGCGCTCTCAATTTTCAACACTTGGGAATAATCAGATACCACAACTGGAGAAGCTTTTCAAAATTACCCCATATAATTTCTTCACAGAATTTGTTTTACTTCTCTCTGAATTTGGTTTAACAAGTTTTGTCCTAAAGCTAGAAAATTTAAATTATAAATACGCACTTTAAAATTGAATATGCAATGTCTGCTTAATTTAATTTCTTCCCCTATCCATACTGAAGTCTTTGGCTGAATAAAGAAAATATCTACTATTTTTCTTTCTGAGTAATAACATATAGCTCGCCTCTTTCAACTCCATTTAACAAATGTATTTATGGTCTTATTAGCGTATTTATTTCATTTTATTTAAATTTACATCTGTACTGCAGTTTATAAAATAAATATTAAATAGAGTTATAATAAAGAGATGTGAAAGAAAACTCCTGCCTTCTGAGAGAAATTGTTCTTTAAAAACACATAACTGCCTTTTAGCTGACTTTGGAAAAAAGCTTCTATACATCTTCAACTAATAGAAGCTATAAAAAACCCTTTGTAATATTGGAACCAGTTGAGAAACCACAAGTATTCAAATGCAGGAAATCATGATTTTATAACATTTTAATGTGATCTACTCTTGGGAAACAAAGTTAACCAAGCCCTATTTCTGTACAGGAAATATTCCACTGTACAGTTGTAATACATTGTGGTGAGGGGTACAGCTGCAAATTTTTCACCTGTAATGCCCCACTGGTATTGTGGCTTACTGAATTGCATCAAGATTGCCTTCCTGTCCGGAAAGCCCTCTAAGTACAAACAAGACTCTAAGCCCAGGTTTTATTTTCCCTTGGTATCAGAATATGGTAATTTAAGAGCCCTGAGAAATGCTTTTTAACCTTTTAGAAGAAATATGTAGCATTCTTTTATTAGGAACTATGTTCTTTGCCTTTTTAAAACAACATGTGACCAACTTATCTTATCAATTTATCAGGCTAGCAGGTTCAGAGCGAATGCAGGTGCGTAGAGTAATGTAATCTGTCACAGATACTGACTTTTTTCTTTATGGAAAAATTACCTTAAACACACTAATAGCTTTTGTTACGAAAGCACAGAATAGCGCTATGCTATAACTGAGAAGATTTCTGATGGACTTTCTAAACAAGAAAATGTATGCACTATTAAGTGTCAAATCCACTTTATTCTACTAACTGCCGCTCATCTTGAGACTGAGTTCACGTGAAGATCACTCGCTTTTCTAACAGCAAAAGCAACAGTATTTCATTTAATTTATTAGGGTCTTAATTTATTGTTACATGTATTGAGAAACACATTTATACAGATAGGCAATCTTACATTAGGGACTTCTCTATTTCGTGCAGTACTCTTTATTCTCTTTTTCTGATACAAGAACAATCTTCCACATTTTATTTCAGGCTCTTAATTTTCCAAGTTTCAGTATTTATTAATAATATAAGCACTATGCTGTTGAAATGCAGTCACCTCTGGGACTGGGTAGCAGTCTATTAATACAGAAAGTACTGCGTAATTTTTGGTGTATGGGCTATTTTGACCCCATATTCGCACCACAGTAAAGCCTGACGCCTACAAGAAGTGCCCCGAGATCAGCGTACAGCAGGAAGGACTTCGGTTTGCAAAGTTTCATAAATCAGAGTTACAAAATCTGAAAAGTACAGAACACGAGGAGAGTGTAAATCTGTCATTAAAATAATCTGATGGTTTCGTCAGTCATCTGGCACCCGGTAGAATTTTCACTGGCTCAGTAACCCCAAAGGGTAAATTTCAGTGTGATGCACAGGCAAATTATGCACAACTTCCATTAACATTCCCAACGAGTTACGCTTAACTCCCTGCAGACTGCACAGAAACTGCAGGCCAAACGATACAGTCTCATCTCAATGCAGTGAACACTAAGATCACACAGCAAAATAATTAAGATTATACACACAAAATACAGTAACAAAATAGTAAAGTCTGAGATAATCCTACTCTCAGGCAAGGAAGTTCACAAATAATGTTTAAAGCTGGAATTCCTAAAGAGAACGGGCTCTGTTTCAACATCTGCTTAAGTCTCACTATGTGACATTGCAACTCCTTTAGCCTCGACTTCCTTCCTTGCAAGAAAATGAAGACGATACTGATCATTAATAGTCAGAGTCTTAACTCCCGAAAACATGTGCAAAACTCTGCCCAGAGTCACAAAACTTGCTCACATCCAGATCATCTGAAGTGTAAGTGGCTCAGGCTAAAAGCAAGCCTTCAGCCCTACAGTTATTTACACGATGACCTGCATCCATCTTCGTACACATGCATGGATGTAAACATGGAAAGCAATTTCCTACGTTAGAATAAAAGGCATCTGTTACAGTTCTCATTTATGATCAGATATGCTCAATAATTTTACTGTATTGTTTCGTTTCAAGCTTGTCACAACTCCACACAGACAGAAATCAGAAAAACACCGTACAGAGTCTACGTACAGTAGCGGTATGACTAGTGCAGTCATTTTCGGTAACATCAAAAGGTAGACTTTTGAAGAAATGTAAGTTCTAAAAAGCAGAATCCCAAAGCACCAAATCTGCCTTCTGAGCAATTCACAACAGCTAGACAAATTATTTCACCGTCCATCTAAAAAGTCTGATTATTTGAAGACAGTACTGAACTGCATGGCAGTAGATTCAAAAATTTGCAAACCGACAGGTTTATCGATAAGCACAGTTGAACTTTACAGCTTATTATCTAATAACACTATGAACTTAAATCACTAACCTGTCACACACAAATCATCTGGATTTCCAAAATAGTTGTTGCTTTGGGAATGTAAGAAATAAATCAAACTTGAATAAAATTTGTGGTTTCCCAAAAAACTCTTTTCCCAGACTCTCAAATGCCCAGCTGAGCGCTGTAGCCCCAACAGGGAATGAAAAGTAAAAAGGAAGCAGAGGCAGCCAAAAATGAGGTATTCTCTGTTAAAAGGAAAAATGAATGTCTTTGACATTGATCATAATTCTTTTCCTGTTGACTGTCATGTCAAATCTTTCCTGGAATAATGACTTACAGTAGGTCTAATGTCAGTCATTCTTAAGCTCATGCTTCCTTAAGCCACTGTTTAAACAACCACAAGGTGTTAGAAAATGGCCGTTTACTGGCTGACAGTATGAAAAATCAGATTCCAGGCTGCAGAGTGTGCAAATGTTTTATTTAAATCGCATAAGCATGTAGGGCAATTCAAAAGACAATTTTTTGAGCCCTTACCTTTTGAAGTTGGAAATATTTTATGTTCTCCTCAAAGAGATTTCACCAGCTCAGCAAATGCTCTGAGTGAATTTTACCAGTGGTTTTATTTACCTAGTCTTTCCTTATTAAATCTCAGTTAAGCCCTTGCAACCTCAGAACTATACTCACTGCCCTAATTTTCTCTGGTAGACCTTGAGATTTGGTCTCTTTGGTCTCTTAATTTAATCACCACTTTTCTAAATCAGGAATAAGTGCTCTGTTTATTAGGACACTATATAAAGAAGAAAGGCCAAAAAAGGAGACCTCAGCACACATTCATCTTTTCATCAGCTGTTATAATGCAGACTACACTTGCATGCAATAGGAATCCTGGCAGGTACACAAGGGAAACATCCTCAAATACAAAAACCTGTCAGGGTTATAGTTCAGTAGATATTTTATTTTAACTTCACATGAAGAAATGAACAAATGCCATAGATTATCTTCCTTTTGTCTTGTAAGCTTTAACAGCTTGTGTGTCTCACTGGATGACAATCCAGGAGAAAGAATTTTAAGTCTGTGTTGGTGATGCAGCTTAAATAAATCCCAGAGCTCAGAATTGTGAGCATTACACATTATATGATCATGTTGATCGGACAAATCTGGTTTTCTCCACCTTTTAAATCCATGGCCACTCGTGTAAACACTCTTGTGACAATACATAGCTTTTTGTTTGAGACATGGGGCAGTGCCAGCAATATTCCTTATTGGAAAGATAACTCTACAATGGAATGGCAAACACTGAGCATCTCTGTAAAAAGTTCACTAGCTAAAACAGGTCTCCAGCTGTACAGGAAATAATTTGTATGTCCTGCTCACCTGCTTGCACAGAAAAGCCAAACACTTCCTTGATGGCATACAAATTACTTTCCTATCTTGGTGAGCCCCTCGCAATCTTTGCTCTCTTCCTTGCCAAAGCAAACCTGTTAATCTTGTTCTTGGTAAAGATAAATGATATAAAAATGTGGCGCAGATGAAATCAGAAAAGTAGAACAACGTAGGCTAATCAGAGGCAAAGACAAATGTAAATCTGAGATTCTCAATACTGCAGGAAGACACAGGAAGACACTGGGAAACTAGACATGCAGTGCAAGTACAGTTTTAAGACCCACCAGCACTTTCTTTGAACTTAAATGCCTAAATGTAGCTAACTCCGCATCGTATCTGTACAATTTGAAAGTCACTATTGAATCACTAACGTAACTTTTTTCCTGCAACTCCCTCCTTCCAATTGTACAAATGCCACAGAAATGAAGAACGCTTATCCTTTCTCAACTGCTGCAACCTGACAGATCCAAGGAACTGTACAAGCATGGTTGAATTTAGCATTACATGACAGCTCTGAAATACAGTCCCTTTTTATGGTGTAGAATATATTCTCCTTCAATTTTCTTTATGTTCTGGGACAGAGGCATTATCTGCATAACCATAAACTTTTGTCTGGAATTAGAAATTGCTCTTACTCTTTTCTTCCTAAAGCCATATTTCCAAAGCAACCAGAATAATCAGGGTGGAGGAAATAGCCACAAATTCTCTTTCAGCTGTCCTTGTAACCAGCTCAAGCCAATGTTCTCACCAGTTAGGAGATGAGGAGAGAGACTATGAAGCCCTTCCTCTGCAGTTTAGATGTCTAGCACACTTTTGCTCCTGAGTTGCTCACGTATCTTCTACAACTTTGATATCTCCTGCAGGAGACATTTCTATATACCTTACAAAACATATTCTGTTTGAAGGCTATTAAATTCTTCAAAGTCCTCAGCGGAAGACATTTTATGGACAGATTCACAAGAATGAGACTCATCACCACCAACAGATTCCAACTTTAGCTGCTATGAAACAAGAGCATCATAGAACAAATAAACGACCTGTTGCCCTATAACAACGAGCTGGTTGCCTTGTAGCACATAGTTTACTATTAAACTGGGAAACTGAGACATACCTTAAGTCTTCACGTGTGAATACTTGCTGAGACAAATCTATAAACATCTGCACAATTTTTACTAT
Source organism: Phaethon lepturus (assembly GCF_000687285.1). NCBI lineage: Eukaryota > Metazoa > Chordata > Aves > Phaethontiformes > Phaethontidae > Phaethon > Phaethon lepturus. Next base: position 51,185 of record NW_010534082.1, on the reverse strand, counting down.
AGAAATTACCTGCTTAAGAGAACGTCCAAAATGTAACATTAACTGTTTCTGAGCAAGAACAGTAGGCTTTGTCTCTCTGGTTTTGTGTACGTATTTTCTGTAAGTACGTAATACAATAGGCTTTTAAAGTTGCTCATCCACCCATCTTCAACCAGAAGACTTTCCCTTCAATCTACTTGAATGATTTAGAAGTTTCATCCATTGTAACTGAGAAAGTCTCAGAGAGCATCCTTTTTGATGCACCAGTATCAATCTTCAATATTTTAAAGTAATGACATTGCTACTTCATTGTGCTTATTATCTTTTGAATTGATTTTCTGATTTTTTTTCCGAGTTTGGACTTTCCTCTGTTCCTGAGGTGTGAATATGATTCTCACATCAACACTGTTCTACCCTTTGCCCTTACTGATTTGTGCAGTAATGGATTACCCTGGCTTACATGACATTAGATGGAATCAGCACCGGGATTAACTTCATTCTTATGAAATGTGTGCTGTTTTAAGTGAAGTTATCAGTGGAATATGCTTTTTCTTCTCTATGTATTTCAAAAATAAGCTTAGCAGTATTCAAGATCAAAAGGGTATGCCTTTACCAACATTTGAGTTGCTGCCTGAAGGTCTTTTCTGCAGATCCCCTTTATACAAGGGGTACATTAGTGGTGGCTTAGAGCAGTATTTATCACATTACCTGGACAAGACACAACCTATTTACTTTTTAATCTTATGAGAAAATGAAACTACTGCTCTTGTGTGTATATCCCTTCATCCCACATTGATCTGTACTAGGATATTTAGCTGTATCTAGAGCTTTCTAATCACCAATCAAAAAATCTCACAACTTGAAAAACAGACAACCATTTGCAGAAATGAAATGGAAGCTGATAGAACAGTGAAGAGTTACTAGTTTTGATCAAGGAACTGGAAGGATGTTCAGTATAAAAGACTGAGGAATATTCTACATCCATAGCACATCTCTTTCTTGATACAGAACCCAGTATTACCTTTTTTTTCCAGTTAGTTATACAAGGTTGCACCCAGAACACTTGTAACCACAGTAGCAAATGGGGTTTTGCTTCACTTCATTGATTTTGTGTTCCAAATACAATACTAGCAAAGACAGGACATACATGGGTCAGAACTTGCAAATACTACTATATAAACCTTAAAACAGTCTTGAGAAGGTATATTCAGAAAAGATCGTGGCAGTGATGTAGACATAAGAAAAGGTCTTCAGGTCATAAAGGGCTAGAAGTGATGCCAGACAATGGCTTTAGTACCCAAGGATAAGAAACACATTATGTCACTGAAGAGGAACTCTTAAAAAAATTAAGAAGAGCTACCAAGGAAGTCTAAAGGTGTTTCATCAAATACCAGTTATTTGAAACAACGGTAAATCACATAAAGCCAAGGAACATTTGTAGCACCTGAAAAAGGGACAACGAGGGATTAAAAATTAAATAGAAAAAGAATGCAATGTCTGGTAAACAGGAAGAAGAACGAGTTCAGATATCTTCCAAAAGAAATACAATCCTGAAGCAGTTTCTTGCAAGTGCATCTAGGATTCTCTCTCACTTCCTTCAGACAAATAGATCAAACTTCTATTTCAAATAGCTAAAGAAAATGCAACATAACACACCGCGACAGAAACATCAGTTCTTCCTTTTCCTTCCACAAATATAAGCAACAATGTTGGGATTGTAAAAAAGTATTAGAAACTTGACTAGTGAAACTGCTTACCTTTTGCAACAACACAAGTAAAAGGACAAGAAAATAAGCTCTTGGGACAGTCTAGAAATAGCAGCAAGGTAAGGTTTTACAGAAACAATGCAATTCATATCACGTCTTATAATCTGAAAGCTGTTCACTTATCCTTTGGCCGCAGCAGATGATACACAACAACAATATCTAGAAAAATTCTCTTTATGGTGATGCTTTTGCAAGTTCCAGGAATTTGAAGACTAGCTATAAAAACAGAGAGGCTTCTAAAATCTACCCATGAAAGAAGTTTAACAAAGATAGAAAGCTAGGTGAAATGTCACAGCAACTTAATCAGAAAGAAAGAACATGCAACTGGCAAACTTTAAATTCCAGACAAACTACAGAAGTGCACCTTTGCCTGGATTTATGTGAAGTAAGGGATTAAGGGAGACTGGTTACACAGCTGGTGACATTATGGGTCCTTGTAGCATTTGAACATATACACAATCCTGTGAAAGTTTTTAAAATATATTTTTAATATACTTTGGTATCATTATTGTCTTTAAATTTAGACACTTTTTTCAAAAATGCTGAAGGCTTTGGCTTGTAGATGTTTCTCTAATGTTTTGTGTCAAGAAGTGAATAAAAGTATTGTCTTTTTATATTTTGTGCATTTTCCATATGCACTAAATACGCAGTATATTAAGAAACAGACATATATCTATACAGGCAAAAGAAGTGGAGCTGATGAAAGATCTCCTGATTAATTTAAATCAGAACCTAAAGTTGAAATGGGTATTTCAATGTAGTTTACCTAAAGAATTGTATTTCATTGTAGTTTACCTGACTCTGTATTACTTATTCCACCCACATATCTATGTTAGACTAATAAAAAAATACATATTGTCCATGTTTAAAATGGCTGTTTATCTACATTTTGCAGAGCTGTTCTCTGTAGGTGCATGGCCATTTCTGGAAAATATGATAAATCACCACTTAGCGCGCCAGGCAACAGTTACTGCTATAATTAATGGCCCACTAGCAAAATGTAGATCCTCTTGTAGACATTTCTGCATTCCATGTGCCCAAGAGCATGGTTTTTGAACAGATGTCCTCTAATTTGGCTGATATCTTTCACCTCTTCCCTTGTAATTGAAAGGCCAGGGTAGTAATATAAGACTTACTAAGAATTAATTAATCATAAAATTGGAAGACCTTAAGAAAAGAGTGTGCCACAGTAAAAAGCATCATGGAAGGAAGCTATACAGGCACACTTGACCACAAACTTAAAACGAGACTGATGGAAACAGTTCTTTGCGGTCAATGTATATGATTAAATGCAAATCTGAAGAATTACCTGAAGACCAGTAGAAGTTGACAGAACCTGAGAACTGGTAGCTGAGTGCTTCCTCGTTTCTATCTTACTGTCTGAGGCAATTGCAGGGGAAATGAAAGAGGATTGCAACTACGTTCTTTTCTCTAGACCGTAGCATGGAAGCACAAAGCAGAAGAACGTCTATGCTACTAGAAGTCCAGCTGCGTATGCCCACTTGAAGAAGAACTGATATTCCCCCTGTACAGGGTCATATCATTACACAAGCACATACAGTACGTTCATGATGTCTGTTATCTATAATGGGAGCTTAATGTAATTATACCAAAAACTTGGTGTGCTGTGCTCTGAAAATACCATTCTGAAAGAAGGCAAATTACTGGCTTTCATAGCAACCTAATAGGGTCATCAAGACAGCATACAATAACACAATTTTGATCTTTGATTCAAACCTCATGCCAAGTGGAGCTGATTTTTTTTCCACTTAATTTTAATTTTCATATAACTGAAAGGAGCTGACATTTGGCTGTCTAGAGGGCAAAGAAATTGGCAGGACACTTACATGATCTCACTAACAGTATGTGCACGGTAATAACATTATACCATTTATCTGAGGAAGATTATCCTACTTATCCATAACTCAAAGCATATTGGTGCGTAATTCAATTTTAAAAGCAATTGTTAAAGTTATAGCAATAATGAAATAGAAGTCAAAATTTCTGAACAAATAGGAAGAATTGGGAGATATTTATTTCCCTTGACTGACAAAGCTATTCTGATTAACAGGCAGATTAAAAAAAAGACAGATCCAATTTGTAATACAAAAAGAAACTGATATTAACAAAATTAAAATCGAGCAAAAATCAAAATAGGTATGCAAGGAGTAAGTGAATTTATAAAGATGAATTACACTAGCAGGAGAGAATGTAACTACCTGATTGTGTGCTTTACAAAGCAAAAATTATCAGAGCTAAGGATCAGTGTAATTGTGAGTTATGGTCTATTTTTGGGGCACAGAGTGCACAGCTGCAGCACTCAGCCCTTCTTTGAAGGGCAGTTCCATGACCTCACACAGTCAAACTGCACTGCTCACTTCAACCCTCTCAAAGCAAAATGAGAGAAAATAGATCCTTTCTCTTTACCCTGTGGGTCTTCCTAGAAGCAGCACAGCCATCTGCCATCACAGACCAGGAGAGGATAGCTGGATTGGAGATTTTAGTTCAATGATTCCACTGAATCTTGGCAACTTTCAGACCAGGTCTTTCCTCACACAGTTTCAAATCAAATGAATTCTTTTAAGTAAAGATTGATGGATGAAATCATAGGAAGACAGAATAAAACCTCTGCATGCTTGCAAACCAGAACTGATAAATTTGGCTATAGCTTGTTCCACTTTACAGGTAACTGGTTAAAACGTTTGTACAAATAGTTTAAAAACTGAAGATGTACTCGAGCTGTGGAATTTGCCTCCCATTGATTTTATAGACCTTCTGACATTTGTTCTGTGCTCATTTTAATAAACTTAGGTTTGAAAACATTCACTTCACAGTAGTAACATTTTCTTCTGTTAATGAAAGTAGAAAACTCTGAAAGAACCCACCTGAAGAACATCTCCAAGGTCAGCAGTGCTAATATCTGGGTCCTCAGTGGTATTAAAAGGAACAGGATTAATTCTTACAAGAGTGAGCACTCTGGGTTCTGGATATCTCCACAACATCATTCCTGGACTATCCTCGGTTTCATTGTAAAACACAACTTCATAGGCACTGGGCAGTTTTTGTGCTTCTGTCAAGTGAAAGAAAACGATAATCTGTTATATAATTTCTAGAAAGAAACATGCTGGTTTATGAGACCAAAGTAGTTAAAAATAAACCCCTCAGGATCAAAAGGAGAGAAAATAAAAAAGCAATTTCCCTAACTTTTAAAAGATTACAGCTTAATGGAAAGAAATCAAAAAACTTTTTTTTTTCATTCTAGCAGATGTCTTTTCAAATGCTTTTCCAAAAAAAGTAAAGTATTCATTGTAAGGGGCAAGTAATCTTTAATATGTTACTACTGTATTTACTTTATAATTAAAAAAAGAGAGCAATAGTATTCTTCTTACCTGCATCTTGTATGTACTGGAACAGACCTGTTCTCAGATCATCTGAGGTATGCTCAGTTTTTGAGGCCTGATTCCTTTCCGCAGAGGAACGAGTGGGGGGCGTATGTTCAGGTATCAATGTCTCTACAGTACCCTTTTTAGTGAGGTACTGCCACAGAAGCTCCTGGAGAAGAACTAAACAGTTCAAATGCTCTTGACCCCAGAAAACCTTAAAAAAAAAAAAAGATAATAGGCAAAACAATTACATACAAATATTCAATCATTTTTGAAGGAAAAAAACTCCCCAAAACAATAGGAACTCTATATGGCTTTCAGCCTGCTCTACTTCTACCTTAATTGCTTGCAAGTGTCCTTAATGTGAAAATAAAGAACAGAAACAATAAGAAATAGCTACAAAACCATTTGGCAAATTTGTTCTTTTCATCATTTGAAGGAAAGCATTAATTCTTACCACTTACAATTGATACTGATGCTGCCTGGAAGAGTACAGAACTCAAAAGTGATATGCAAGAACTTACAGCTGAGTGCAGCACATAGTGCCAGGACTAGTCACAGGTTTTGCAGTTTAAGATGCAAAAAAAAAAAACCTTAAAAATGCAAGTTTAAACTATTCAAAGAGCATGTTGCTCCAAAAGTGGAATTCTGGAATGCATTAAATACTGAGTAAACGACACCACAAAGAAAATGACTAGAAAAACTCCATCTCAAGCACAAATATTGATTATATACAGCATATAAATTGAATGTGCTGCAAGTTCTTAGAGTGAGGTTTAGAAGTTTAAAGTTTTTTGAAGTTTAAAACAGAAATTTAGAAAAACAGCTAAGAAAAACTGGCAAAGTCCAGAAGATTCATACACTTCATAGCAAAATAAAAATCAAGTAGACACTCTTCTCTCCCAGTTTTGATGAGCAGCGCTGCTTTTCTCAAATCAAACTCCTGTTTGAAAGAATCACATTAACAAGTACAAGTCCTTTAGTCTTCATGTGCAGAAGTGGGCTCAGAAGCAATAGGGAAGACAAGGAAGCAACTAGCAATTAATAAAGAAATATAACTGGGAACCAGTGTGGGATGAAATCAAACCCACCAGACAGTAATTTATTAGGTCCATGGTAAGGGTAGGAGTAAAGTAAACAAGTCAGTTGTGCACATAAAGAGTAGTGCAAATTTTTACACTCGGGAATACCAATTTTCAAATATGAAAAAAAAAAAATCAGAAGATGTCTAAAGGGAGTGTAGTATAAATGTCAAGAAGGAAGATTTTCCTTCCCCTGCATCTATATGGAATAAGCCAAGACCCCTCAGCTAAATAGCCAGCCCTGAGCTAAATAGCCCTGGGCTACCCAGGTCATCTCCCTAATTCAGCGCATCTTCTCTACTGCAGTTTCTAGAGTGCCTCTGGGCTCAGCGTCCCACACTTGGTCTAGCACCACCTTGGAGGAGCTCTGTGTCACCGAAGCTGATCCCAGAGGCCTCAGTCCCCCACTAATGGAGGAGGGAGGAACGCTTCCCCCCCCACAACCCCGTTTTATTAATTTCATTTTTAGGCAGCCGGAACTCCAGAGCACAGAATTCCTACTACAATATTAACAGATGAGGCACCAGTTTCACGTAAGCTTTCTAGGCTCTGCTGCAATACAAATTAACAGTGTTAGAAGATGAGGTCATGTTTAGAGCTGGTAAAATCATTAGGCATAAATAAATTAATTTGAAACAGAATTGCTAATGTTTTTGTCAGCATTCTCAAATCTATTCTGCCAGACCAAATACTTAATTGTTTTCTGTAAAAGCTAATTATCCCAGTATATACTCCAATAATAAATGGCTTTCTCAGACTTATAGATATTTTTCTGGTCCTTGTCAAAACCCCACAATTTTGGAAAAAATAGAATAAACTTTTTATCATTAAAAACATGTAGAGTTAGTCAGCCAAGTACCTGTGAAAAACTAAAAAAGCTGATACACAAATGGATTTTATCTATTCATTAAGATATAATTTTTAAAAATGTATATAATTCAATTAGCACTGTTCCCAGTGCTGAGGGTTTAAGAACTTCTAATGCCAGTTCTGGGAAAAGACCTAGTGACAGAACTAAACGTCAAGATTTCCTTTTTGTGTTTTATGTACTTGATTTATATATTTATTTTAAAACATTTGGTGTGTATAGATACTACAATAAAAATAATTAAAACAAGACATATCTTAAAGCCCACTTGTTTAAGCCCCACAGAATCTATTTTTCATTTCAAGAACTCCCGTGCTTCTTGGACTGGTTTCAAGTTGTGGGCACTTCCAAAAAGGAGACGATAGCATGGAAAACTGAGTATTAATTGCTACAAACAACAGTTTATAATTACTCCCCTGAGAAACTGGTGTAAGTTTAAAAAGAAAGGATATGTATTTCTTAAAGCTATCCCTAGGCATTACAGACACATAGCTCATGGACAAACACACACACATCAGAACAGGGTCCTAGATATTAAATGTTAGCAATTTGATCCAGTAGTTTTAGGGGAACACACACATACAGCTACAATATATGGCTTAAACAGTATTTTAAAAAAACAAAACAAAACGCTGTACACAATTTTTCAATCAACAGTTTCACATGAAAAAATAGATACTTATTGTAAGAAGTGAAATAAAAATCACCCAAAACAAGCAAGCAAAAAACCCCAACCCAATGAACTGTTGTAGGCTGCAAAGCTTTACAGGCTTTCATGCAATTTATTCATGAAATCTCAATCATCCAAAGCCAGTCCAGCTCAACAGCAGAACCATAAGCATCTTATACAGACCTGCAGCAGTCCTCCTCTCAAATCGATGTATATTTTTGGAATAGATTGCTCTGGGCCAGGATCACCACTGTGTTTACACCACTTGGCTTCCACATTAACAGAGCAGCAAAAAGGGCCCATTAGAGATCTGGCTCTTTCTCTGAGACTTGTTTTCAGTAGGAAATCTTTTATGTCAAGGACAAAAGATGATCCATGGATTCCTAAAAAGAGAGAGAGACAATTAATCCCACTGGTAGTTATTCTCCCAACATTTATGGGGCTTATTTCCGGAATTCACTTTACCATGAGCCTGGGAATCTCTGCCCGCAAGCAATTACTGACACAAGTAGTCCCACTGACTTTCATGGAAATACTTGTGTGGACAATCGCTCTCCTCCCCAAGCAAGAGCACCACAGTTAGGCCACAAGACTTGTGATTTTTTTTTTTTTTAAGCTTTCTCTTCCGACACTGTTGAGCACACTTTATATAGTGTTGCAGTTATGGAGCAGGTATGTCTCATGCACATTCCTTGCAAAGAACTATTTGCCAAAACATTATGACTTTTTACATGTGTGAGTATTTTAAGGCTTATGAGAAGAGACATTTTTCATTAAACTATGAAATTTTTTTCAAAAGCGTATATTAAGAACAAGAACAGCTGCTTCACTTCATTATATTTTGAACTGATAGGAAATAGCTATTTTGAATGATTCTCTCTGCTTTTGGTCAGGTTAGTTGTTATAAAATATTGCCTTGTTAGGCTTTGGAGTGCGTAGCAGGAGAATAAAGGTAATGTTTGAATTCAAATAATTCAAAACAATTATTGTAACTCAAAATATATAACATGTGTTTACTTAAAAAACAGTTTAATCTAAACTTTTCACATCATAAGCATTTGCACTTTATAGAGCTTTATAACACATAAAAATGATAATGGCAGGTTAGATTTATGACAGAACTTATGTACTCTCATTAAAGACACAAACATTTTTAGGAAATAAACACTATCTAGAAATGTCACATCTCTTGTGAATTTAACTTACTGCATATCACTGTTTAATAAAACAGACCGTACTTAATATCTCAATATTTCTTTTGTATATTTACATGAAAAGCACTACATGTGAGGTTGGATTAACTTTTTTCTCTTCTGGTGCTCGTACTTGGACTCGACTCGACTTGGACTCTGAACGCTGAATGTCACCATACTTCATAATGCCCACAACTTATTTTTCTAATGAAACTGGGTATTTACCAAAGGCAAAAGATTAAAAAACACTTAAGGCTTACATACAGATGTTTCAAGGTACAGTTCCTTTTTATATTTTCATACCTTTGCCAGTAGAAAAATCCCACAAAAATACAATTTACTGTTTTGAATACATGCAGTAAAACTTCTCCTATGAATCTCTTTTTGAGTCCAGAAGGAAGTCTGAATCCTGGGAGTTATGATTTCAGAATATCGAGAAATATTTTATACAATGGAAGGAAAGATATTGGATCTTTTTTTTAATCCAGCATCCACTAGGAAGGGGGCCCAACAGTCAGTAATGGCATTGAATTGTATTCAACCTGTGTAGGTACCACAAACAAGAATCTCTCCCTTGAGAAGTCTGGAGTTTAGTTAAGAATGATCAAGGGCTTGAGTGAACCTTTGTCCCATGCCAGTCAACAGGACTGTTGTCACCGATAGGGAAAGGGGTTTTAGGTCTGGGTTATATATGCTGGCTTCTGAACCCCTGGGTCTGGTCTCATGTGTAATAGGTTTATACGACAGAAACTGTTCAGTGATTTTTTGACCTTGAGCTTCAGTGATAATGAAGAAAACTAACATCAGCACACCCTGATGCTTCTCCTTTTGGTATTGGTTCAGACTTGATTCTGTAAACCGTGGAATGAAGCAGCTTCACATACAGTCTTAAACCAAGAAAAAGAGGTATTTTTATGGGAAGGGCTCACCCTCAACCTGCTATGCCCAGTCTAGTTATTTCAAGAGGCACTACAATATTTGGAAATTCAATTTTTTATATACTCTATATGGAACTCTGATTTTAAAGAGGAGAAATTCTTGGTAACTATTGCACAATACAGCAATATACAGAAATGTTCTATAGTTTTACTGGAATATGTGCCAAGTTGCAGAAATAACAAAAGGGAAAAAGAAATGCCAGAATACAAGTGGTTTTATTTATGTTTTCTTTCACTGGGATTACACTTGGAAGGATTATGCTTTGCAGTCTTTTTCTGTTGTCATCTCAGCTCCACAAAGTACAAAGAAAACACAATATCCAACAGCTTAGAAACAGAACTTAGCATTCAGCACATAATACTGCTAGTTCAAAGTCAGCAGTGCCTTTCTCAAATGCTATGTAAACAATGAGAAATGAAGACACAGTTAAGAATAAGGAAGTGCTGGTAAATTTTAAATAAATGAAATATTACAAGACACATCCACGAATTGTGTCCTACAAATATGAGGAAAAGTCAGGGACTCAATGAGAGCTTTTTCTTTTTCTTGCTGCGATGCAGATTGCTCTTGTGTAGGCAAGAATCACAGCCTTGTCCTTCCTAGCAGTTTTATCTGCATGCCCCTTTGGGGATGAAGTGACTCTTAGTATAAAAACCACTGCGCTCTTAATAAAAAAAGAATGCAGAGAGCATTCAGACAAACTTGCACAAACTGATGTCTTGGGGAAACATAAAGAAAACAAATGAAGAACAACAAGTATGCACCAACTCTATAAAGCAATAGTAAATAAAGAGCCTGAGGGAAGCTTCATTGGGGTACTATTACTATGGAAATCCTAAAAGGATGACATCAGAAAAGAAATAATCTCACATCCTAAGGGAAGGGAGTGAAAAAATACCAGTATACACTAGAAGGGGGCTTATTTTAAGATCGCTAAATGCCATACTAACATTCAAAGTATATGGCCAGTGAAGTCGCTTTCCTACGACTAAAGCAATCATCTCAGAAAGGCAAAGACGTAAAATAAATATGTTTTTTTCCCCTCCCACACACTATTTTCAGTCAGTCTTTTCATGCATCTCTCATGAACTTCTGTTGTAGAATTCTAACTTCAGTTTAAACAGATTAAACCAAAGTCTCCATTTGAAGTTAACTTGAAACGGCACCATACAAGTAATATATCTTCATAAGCGATTGTTGCGATATGTAGAAGTTAACTTGTTCTGTTTGGATTATTGCTTATGAACACCAACACACTTTTCAGTACGTGCAATAATTTACTTCTAGGGACAAATAGTTTTGCGACTTTAAAATACTCCTCCAAGAGACTAATAAATATGAAGCACTTGCTTTGGACAGTGTTTAACAAAGGCTGCCAGCCCTCCATTGTCAGACTCCACCCAGACCCACAACAGCACTGCAATATGCTGCCACACTAACTGAGCAACATACAACTTACACTAGGCTTCCGCATGCCATTGGAAGGATTATCTTTATGATGACATGCTCAAAAGGAATATCAAGGTATTTTTATACGGCTGGAAAAAATGTAGGAGGGTTTGAAAAAAAGTTAGTACTTGCTTGGTAATGTCAAGAAAATCAATTGCTCAGAAATTAAAGATGGAGAATAGTGAAGAAAATTTACTAAAAGACAACATTCGCTTTGACATTCTAACACCTTTCTGTTTTCAGCCAGCAGAGACTTGATTTGTGCTAATACTTACAAAGACATTTCACAGAATCTGAATATCTTAATATAGTTACAAATATATTATATATAGGTTTATATATATATTATACATATAGGTTATACATATATGTTTATAAGTTTTATATATATATTTTTTAAAATAGTTATATATATATAGGTTTACATATAACTATAATATAGTTATATAAGTGTTTACCAATAATAGGAGGCTCCATGTTTGTTAAATTGCCCTGTGTGCATAGATCTATTTGTGTGTATAGAAAAAAAAAAGAGCTGGCCCATCTTAATAGATGCAGCAAATACATTAAAACAACTCTTGCCTTATAGTAACAATCACTTAGTGTTTAGTCACAACAGGTGTTAAGAATAAGTTCTGTTATTTTTCCTGGTTCACAGACAAAGGAAGAGACAATGCTTTGACATTAACTATGGACTTTCTGCTTTCAAAACCATTTAAAAATACTGATATTTGAATCAACTCCAAATGAAACAAGTAGAAATGTAGCAAGAGTTTTTTTTCTTTCTATTATGCCATGTGCATTTGCTCTTCCTATAGAGCTGCAAATCCTGTTTGGTTCACTGCACTGTCACCTAATACAAGACAGAGCATGAGTGTAAATTGGCAGAATTCTATATGGGAAAACATTTTTAAGAAAATGGAAACACATATTATAATAAGTACAGCAAATGGCACTGGACTATAGTCGAGCTATCTTTTGAAAAGCCTCTTGGAAGCTGGTAGCTTTGCTACAAACCGAAGCTCTAGGAAGAAAATTGGTTTTCTCGGCTTGGGGCAGCTCAGAAGCGAGACTGCGCCCCAGAGCCTGCCAGGCTGGTTCAGACGGGGCAGGATGCACGTGAGCGACGCGGTCTGCACCGCCCGCGCTCCCACCCAAAGGATGGCGGTGCTCTCTGAGGGAAGAAGTCCAGGCTCTCCCATGGGCCCTCCATGCCTGGGCAGCTGCAGGTTAATTAGTAAGTGTTTTCCTTAGTACCTTCTGCTTTAATGTCAGACATTACAAAGGTGATAATCTGTGATATTTGCTTCTGAGCATTCACTCTTCGTATTTGCAATTTCAGTAGCTGCTTAAATGTTGCCAAAGATACTGACAGCTTTGAATACGTAAATACGTTCTTATATCTAATATATGGGTACAATTATCTACATGATTTTTTTCCTCTTAAGAAAACTTCAGATACATCATGTAATGAGTAGTTACACTACAGTTACACTGCTCTGTTGACAGGTATCCTCTACGAAGCAGCTTCTGAGAAGAAAGGGTAACAAAGCTAATTACAGGGGAAATACTGCAGTTAACTTAAGAGTCAGCCAATTTATTCAAGTCTAGAAACAGCAGTAGCACACAAATGGTGAGACATAAAGGACAACTTTTCAGGAGAGATTTAGTTAACAATGCACTGACCGTGCTGGATTTCTCGTTAGTGCAGAGCTGAATCTTATGATAGTTCATTCTCCCCACGAGAACAGTATTTACCTATTACCAATTAACTATTCTTTAGTGAAAGAGAGTTTTTCAGCATTACATGGGGACACGTGCGGGCTCTGTAAAAACACGAGATGTGTAACACACGGTAAACAGAAAGTAATGATCTTAAACAGGCCAAACCCTTGAATTCGTCACTAATAAATGTCCCCATGCATTCAGCAGTCCTGGCTGCTGGGAGCCTGTTTTCTTCAAATACTTCAAACACTAAAATCCAGGAACATTTATTATTTTAATCCATTACAGGCAGTGCTTGATTTAACTTTATTGGTTGTGGTGGTGGTAGTGGTTATAGTGGGGGTAAAGCTATGTTCTTTTACACATCATTTCAAAAGGGCTTAATTATATTTTATAGCTCGGGCCAGGAATCCTGCTTGTTTTGTGTCTAACAAGGTTCAAATGGAGTTCAGGTCAGTGATGAATCAGAAGAGAAGTCAAAGATGGTTATCTATTTGAAATGAGCTCATCTCCCTTAAAGAATAACTGGGCAGGTACATCATGTTCATTACACTACTACATACTAAATAGCTGAAAAATCTCAAATCTCAATACTTGTTGATTTGGTAATTTTGGATTTTGTGATGCCTGATCAGAGAGGGCATATTAAAGTTACGATTTAAAGTCATTTTCATTTCTGGTCAAGGCTGCCTTAGGTACACGATAATTGGGACTACATTTGTAAAGCTCTATATTGCCCTATCTTTGTCTAAGTGGAGAAAAATTCATAATGGAAAACAACAAAACCAGGGTTTTTTTTTTTGCATCTGTGAGTCCAGTTTTCAAAACTGAGTGCTATACTGCCATGAGTAATACCTGGTTCTTGTATCATAAACACTTTATTTTTAGATATGAGCAGTTCTCAGAAAAGCAACTAACATTCTTACTCCAGCTTTACAGATGGTCATGGAGAGGTTCTTCAGGTAAAAAAAAAAAAATCTATGTATTTTTGCATCTTAATTTTAGGTGGTTGGTTGAAAACTTTGGTTTATTTTCAGGAGATAGCTGGTACCTACAACAGGTAGTTATGAAGTTGTAGACACTTTGCATTACTGAAAAATCAGACATTGAATGGTTGCACAGTAAATGAAGCGTTACAAAATAGTGGATGCTGCTCAAAATGTAGCCCTTTATAATTGCCAGAAGGTTGAATTAGAACTACAGCTTTGGTGTCCTGCTCGTCTGCTCTATGCTTGATTCACTGGATTTCAACTGCTTTAATAAACTAAATAGTCCATGAACTAGAGGGTAAAAATAACCATCCTGAAGATAGTGCGTGGCAGCACCTGAGCTGTTTGAACCTCTATAACCCAGTGAATTATGCTTGTGGAAGTCCAAGGCTTGGCAGATATACCTAGGACATAGAAACTGAGCAGGTTTCTCTGCACTCTTGGGATATGGTTCCCCAGGACTAAGGCCAGTCCAGGTCCAGGCTCCTACGTCCCAATCTTCTCCTCCCTTCAATCCTCCCTTCGATCCTTCCTCATTTCTATACTTCTCTGAATTCTCTTTTGTGCCAACATGGTCATTAACATGTACCTGTCCAGAGAGCCAGCTGAAGGAGATGATCTTGCTGGAAATTTTTCTTTCCTGCCCTGACGCAACTCACTGAACAGCTGCCCAAGTGCCAGAGCTAGCGCAAGTCAGAGTGCGGAAATGTGCGGCCAGAGTAACCGAACCTTCCCGTGGAATTGCACCTTCTGTTTGGGAAGCAAGCTGCGGATCTCATCCCATAAAAAATGTTCTTGCCATAGAAAAAGAAGAAATGTGTTGCCAATATGTCAACAATTTAAATGACTTAAGAAACTGGTCCTTAAGACCGGGCAATAATGCCTAATCTCTGTGTTCTGTACCTCACACGGCAAAATGTAGACTGAACTGGAGGAATTGCACAGAAAACACAAAATGTACAAAGAAAACATTCAGCTTTCACTGTTTTCTGTATTTCTTCACGAATGTAAATATTCTATATAATTGACTACCATGAAAATGCTGTATCACCTACTACTGCCACATACAGCACTGGGATCCACCCAACAAAAGAAATTCCAGTCTTAAAAAATATGCAATTACTGTCAGAATAAAAACTGAAAAGATTACAAAAACTAGCGTATTTGTTCTGAATTGAATTTCATTTGGAGTCTACTGTTTAAATTCAAGTTATTTCGACTGTAAATGCAGTTCTACAGAATTAGTGCATACTGGCTTGAATCAAAAACCTACAACTAATGTCTTTTCTCCACCCGCCCCCTCCTCCCCAACTTGTTCGTCAGTAGCAATTCTGAACCCTGTTACAAAGTACCAGTAGGGAATCTGACCAGGATTAATAGTGGTACTCAGTCCTGGGATTAGGTGGTGTCTTGTTTCATGGATTTTAGGCCATCTGTTCTTCCCTCCTACATTATACTCCTGCAGAACTATAAACGCACCTCCACCTCTGGGACTATAGAAAGGAATTAGAATTCTTCTGCTTTTCATTATCACAAGATTCAGTAACTCATTTCATTGTCAGGATAATCCCCTTTTACTCTTTCTTTTGCGCTTGCAGGGTATGCCAAAATGACAAATAAAATCCCAGATGTTAGAGACCTGATGAGATCTCCACCTTTTCTTGAGTGTTGGGTTTAAGCTACTTGGGACATGGTGTCAAATCTGACAGGACCCTGATGCCCACACCCAATATTCATTAAGGTTTGTTAGTGATTTGTATAGCTGTCTACAAGCCGCACTTCCACCTCAATCCTCAGTGGCCATTTAAATATTTATTTTGTCCTCTGGCTTTTACTGACGAAGAATTAATTTCCTATTGTTCAAGTGTTGGAAAGAGTTTATATTTCTTTCTAAAAGTAACAAAGGTCTTCTGGGTGTTGTAAATGGCTTGTTGCTGCTGCATATTATTTTAGGTAGTCATATCTAATTTAATGTTTTATTTCCCCATGGGCTAACTTGCATATCTGCAGCATCCAAAGGCTATGACAACGCCTTAGCAGACTTTTCTCGAGGGAGTCAGTTAACTCCAAAATGAAGTTTGGTCTTTGCTCTACACCAATTAATAGCTGCATTTAATTTTTAATATTTCAGTAAAGTATCTTAAGTATGTAATTTCTTTCAGGTTTAGTAAAAATACTTGTGATTATCATATGCTCAACTAGTGTTTACTTTTTCCCCTCACTTATATGCTAAAGTAATCATCTCTGCATACGGGACGAAGGGCTGGGGAATTCTGTCTATGATCTTTGGAATATTTTATGTCCGTAACTCTCTCAGTTCAGACACTGAACAGCAAGACTTCCCTCCTGTGTCCAGCCAGAGCAAAATAAGGCTCCACCGAAAGACTACAGGCTCCTTGCTGTCTTTCACTCTGGGGAGAGTACAGCCCTCAACTTCTCTCATTTCTCTGCTCTTTTGGCAGGTAGGTAGTGCTAATTTCAACGCCAAACCTAAATTAACTGAAAGCCGTATGTTTAGAACTGCATTCTATTGCCTAGTATTTATTGCTAAAAATTATTACAACCTTAACGGCATGTGACTCTTCTGGAGTGAGCTACATACCTCAAGTGTGATACCAAGCAATCTCAAATCTAACGGGCACCCAAAAGCTCTAGCCACTTTGTAGAAGATGCAACATACTTCAGAGGACAAAATCACTGAACCAGGTCTAACAATAGTTCTTGAACTTGCGGTTTTCATCAACAGTACAAATAAGCTGCCAAAAATGAGCTAAATGTTTCTTATTTGCTTGTGAAATGGGTACAAGTTTTAACTTGTAATTCTAAGCCACAAAATATAACATAACTACAGATAATGACTTCATTTAACATCAGTATGACTTAAACTCCTGCCCTTAAGGGTATCAGAAACAGGTACTGGTAGCCTCTTCTAAAGTAAAATTAGTACTATCTTTTTTTGGAAAAGTGATTTTGTTTTGGTTTGTTTTTGCCAATACGCTGTGTCACATTCTACAACAGTATTACTTTACTAAAACCAAAATACTCAGGACTTTACCGAAGTACAGAGGAGAACATAAGTATTGTAGCAGAAATAGTAACCGTGTTGTTATAAGAAACTGTTGTATTAAAATATGAAAAATGATGAAAAAATGCAGTCCCTTGAGAGACTAAAGGTTTGAGGTTGTACAACAGTGCAGCAGGATATGTAGAAACGGAGGTGTTTTAATTTGATCCAACTGCAATGTGAGTGTTCCACACTTACCATTTATTTTATTAGAAGTGAAACAATTCAACTAATTATCCCCTCTGTTTTTTAGAAGCTACAACTTTTTACTTTCATAAGAAATTAATATGAAAAATTAAAACAGAAGGCCTTTAGCTTCCATGATTAAACCAGGAAAGTCTAGAGGGAAAACTGATAATGAAAAAAAATAGTTATATGGCAAGCTGCTTTCTTAATTTCAGCTAAAAAAAATCGAATCATTACACAGGGTCAGGCACTTTTGTTTTCCCCCTGTAAGGGAGGAAAAATGCCGACAATACATTTTTGTGAGGGTTTTTTTTCTAAATAATTCCTAGCAAATAGGATTCCTTACAAACCAACTTCATCTCCGACATTAAAACTCATCTGGAAAAGGGGTCGTTTACAGTTTATAAAACACTGCCACATAAAATGTGTAAAAAACCGTATTTCACTAAAAATAGCTTGCGTAAGTAAGGGATTAGAGTAGTTTCTACTGCTATAATTGTTCCTTTGTAGTTTTTTCCATGATGTTTTTGAACAGTGTTTTTAACTATGTTTATTAAAGTCAGCACATCAAAAAGGATCAAAGAGAAAGCTAGTGAGAACCAAAGAAACCCCAAGCGTATTGTGTTGTCTCACTGGGGAGTTATGCAGATTCAAGTAAACAAGTGCAAATTGTTGAGGTTTTAATGAAAATTTTCTACAATTATTGTATCTGAAGTCATTCTATATAATAACATCTGTACAGCAGATGGCCATACTGTACAAAAGGCAAGCAATGCTCCTTTTTCTTCCTGTTTTAACAGTACATCTGAGATGACTACTTTTGTCATTGTGCTTAGCTTGGTTCAGCAAATAATTCGTAAAATGCAGCTGCTGCAGATGGTCACAATAGTTATTTGACTGTAAAATCAAAGACACAGTGAAGTATTTGTGTATTAGTTTCATTCTATTAAAAAAAAAATCTGACATTAACCCTGTTCAGCTCAAAAGGTATAACTATAAAACCTTTTGTAAAAAGAAAAGTAGTGAAGAACTGACATATTTAAATACTCCTTGCTCCCAAGACACAGCTAGTACTCTTTTTTGTAACTGAGTTAGCTTGCATAATTTCTTTGCAATAATAAAACAAATCTGGTTAGTAACTACGGTATTCTTCTAAAGTATTTTTAACGCAAGACTGTAATACTGTTTCCCCCACACAGAGTAATTTATCTTCTTTTGTGAAGTTGTAATTTCTACTTTGGTTTCTATCAGCACTTTAATTTCAAATTAATAATTTTAAACAAAAATCCAAACAATTTATTAAAAGAATTTTTGACAGTTTCAGTCAGTTTTGTGGAAAGTGTGTCTTTTGCACTTCTTGAAATTTAAAACAATTTATTGTACCGTCGAAACAGCATGCAAAACCTCATGCACATGTTATTCTATGATTTGATGTACTTTCTTTTTATAAAGCAACGATAAGGCAACTTTAACTGGAAAAAATGTGAAAAGAGTCTGTTGATGTCTGTTATGAAAGTCCTTCATATAGAATAACTAATTTCCACTTCCATTAGATTCAGCATCAGTATTGCTTTACTTAAGAATGCTTGCCAGCCTACAAACATACCGAAGATTCATGTAGAGCTTGTGACATGAAAAATAAAGATTGGCTTCCTCAGATTGCCAGAAGAATTAAGAAATAGAATGTTTCTGAGGCTTAACGTGCAAGGCAAGGTACGTCCTCCTTCTGGGAGGATGAAAACTCCAGGGTAAGTGATATACACTGCTGAGTTTGCCAAATTGCTTTATAGTACAGAGACGGAACAGGCTCGGCTTTGATATATCGAAGTTTGCTGTGGACACCATAATGTACCATGGGACGGATAATGTATAAATGATAGAGGGGAAGTGATGGAAGGAAAAAGGATTATTACACAGAAAGAAAACTAGAACTATTTAAAGGATATTAGAAAGGCATTTTACTCAGTTGCAGTGCTTTCTATACTAGGGTTGCGATCCGACTGGAAAAGCGTGGGAACGCAGGCACTGTTCCTGTCCATACTGCTGTTTATTTATGGACATATCAAGAGTTTCAGGCTCCAGCACTTTCACAGGCTTTCATGTCCTACGAACCTTAAATTTTTCATTTTTAACTTTTAAAATAATAAAGCAGCACTGAAATTTGCTGGCCTGAGGAGAAATATTTCTGATGAAAAAGAAATAAATCACCACCTCCCTTGGCCTACAACTTGTTCCTCTCAGCTACAGGCCATTTTACCTCGCAAGCTACTCTGTCAACTACCTACATCTGGCTCATCTCCACATCATGTAAAAATACTATCTTACTGATTTTATTAAAAGACTAATAAAACAATTTACAAAGACACTCAAAATGTCTTCATTTTAAATGAGTCTCTGGCATCCTGTTAATTGTACTCAGGGTGTAAAATTTCCTTGCAGCTCTGCAGTAATGAGGCTGGAGAACCCGTTTTCCCTGGGTGACTCTCAGCTGTGCAGAGGAAGCATGTAAAAATATAGAACTTCATAAGCCTGGAGAAGAATAATGGTATGACCCAATATTTACATAGTAGCATATGTCAGCACTCTGAACAATTATTTTTGTATTTTTTAAAAACAGAAATATAGGGCCCTAACAAGAAAAAGTAGTTATAGAGTGAAAACTGTCAAAATTTTGCTCTTTGAAGTATGTGTTGAATTATCAAAATACCAGACTAGTGGTTCTTGTAACCACTACTCCAGCCAGTATTCCGTCAATAAATTAGTAATTACAAGCTAGAGGTTATTAACTACAAAATTAAGCACTCTTGGGTGCTGCCTCACTGAAAGAAAAACTCAGGTAATGGAGTCTATCAGGGATTTGCTATTTTCTGCTGTGGATTTATGACGTTAGCTAGAGGAGTTCCCCCCAATGCCCCACGCTTCAAAATAGTTACTAGACGACCATTTGAACAAATCAGTAGCATTTCCAACTTTCAAAATCTCTTACCTGCACTTTTATGTCCACTTTTAATATTCAGGCTCCCACTAAGGTTTGACAAAGAGACTATCAAACAAGGTTTACTGGGATGTGGGATGGTTTCCATTGAAACAACCATTTGAACGGTTTGAACGGAAATTTTCTGGAAGCAGGAAAGAGCTCGCCACAAGTTTTCTTGCACTGAAGCCTTTTGCGTGGCACTGGTGTGCGCTGCAGGTAGCAAATCCTTTGTACAGGGGTGTTTGGTTATGGAATTGACATCTTCCTCTGGAATAACGCCGGCTGACAGAGCAGTCTTCTTCCTGGGCCCATCATCATCATTTGTGGTTATGATTTTCTTCAAAAACTGGTTTATTTGATCAAGTCTGACAAAGCTGAGATTTGCTTTCAAAGGTTTTGATATGTCCACATTTATGTCAGCTGTAGGAGACAATTGGAGAAATACAAGAAGTTATGCTGCAATTATTCAAGCAATGGAAAAACATTAAGCATTTAGTGGAGATAACATTATTTCTACCATGTTTCATTAAAGGGACTGAATCAATGGTAAAATATAACGAAACAGTATTTTTAAGAATAAATCTGAATTAAAACATAAAGAAAAGTACTATAAGCTATCTTCACTATACACAGTTTTAAAGGAAGAAACATGTCAGAATGTCAGTCTTATTTCCTTGTTTCTTCCCAGGGATCACCACAGCTATCTGAAAGACACACACTTTATTCGAGTGGGTAGGAGGGTAAATACATTAGTCCTTTTGTGTCAGAATGAAAATATACTTCACATTCTCTTGAGTTTTACATCTAATAGAACTATTTGACTAAACTCCAAAGCCAACAGCGAACACTTTCAACACATCTAAATGAGTGAATAACATGTATATTCTGTTGTTTCCTACACAGCTAATATGCAGTATTCTTAAAATGCATTTTCAAACTCAAATGTGAAATAAAAAGCAAATATAAAAACTGAGATATGTTTAGATTTCTTTGTTTTCCAGGGAGACTGGAATAACCTAGTATTTTTAAAATATTCTTTGTCTGCGTACTAAAGGATTTTGGTACTTCCCAGACTGCTAAATGTCTCTCAGAATTTTTAGAAATCACAACTAATATGAACAACATTAATAATAGTGATATTTCTAGTAGCTGAGATGTTGCAATTACCAAGATTATTTCACAGATGGAAAGCTGGATTTTATAATGGTTTGAACTTACTTCTGTGCTGCTATCTGCCTTTTTATCAGTACATTACACATTACAGAAATCCAGCTTTAACTTAGTCTTAAAAATTTTTAATTTCAAATTTAGCTTCCTCCTAGTAATGAGACAGCTACGTGGGCAGGGGGAAAACTTTGCTTTTCACTTTGCTGTTTGATTCCCACCACCCTACCCCCAAGAACCAAAAATTATTACAATTCTGTGCATATATCTTAGCTAGATTTAATGTTCAAAGAAAACATCACGACTTAGTTTCAAGTTTCACTATAAATATATATTGGAAACACTGTTTGTAGAAGGTTTTACACAGACTAATGAATATTTCATCAAAATTAGGACTTAGTTTCAAGTCATCCAGGATCATGTTCTACTTTTAATGCTGATGCAAACCCATGAGCTCGATTCTCCCACTCTTTAGGTATATTACAAGTTTTTACCACAACGATAAAGGGCTGCAGAAGCAGAGCTTCGGAGCTGCTCTTAAGCATAGGCTTATCCTGACTTCAGAGAATCCCAAGCACATGGCAAAGCCATTTTCTGATGCCCCAAAATATCTGGGGGTCTAAATTTTATTTAGATGCTTTAGTATCTGAATAGCTAAGTCTCTGAACTTTAAACTAGCACTTTTTTCTACAAAAATGAGAGAAATATACTAATGGCCATGTAAGATTTGTTACAGTTGAATTAAAAACCCCAAAACAATCTTAGAAAAAGTCTGTAGAACTCCACAAGCCACAGCTAACTGAAATTTAAGACTGAAAAACTATTTTAATTGTAACTTACAATTTTAATTAATGGTTTTCTGAAAATGCTTTCTCTTGTGTTAAAGCCTTCCACGCTGAACTAGGAACTGTGGCAAACACTAGCTAACACGTGGCCCTAGTAGAAAGGCAAGTATCTTTGAGTACGTTAGAAGAGAGCAAGATTTTTAGGCAGCCGAAACCACACATGGATCAACTTGGAAGATTCTTCAAAATACTTATGTACTGATATTTTTAATTAAAACCAAGGGAAGAAAAATATCATAACACTTCTGAAAATAACTCCACCCTTCTTGGCACTAGAAAATACCCCAAGACTTAGCTGCTTTTTGCACACATCATTGGCCCTCTCCTCCCTTTGAACGGAGAAAGGAGAGTTATGAAGAAAGTAGAGGCCCATGTGACTTTACGATATTAATTTACTTATAATACTCAAATGGAAAGGAGTGTTTTTCTAATGAAATGTTTAAAAAAAAACCCCCAACAAAACCCAAACAAATGAGCAGCATTTTTAAAATTACACAATTTTGAAATCCAAATCACACTAGGATTAGGGTTGCTGAACCATTTAAGCACTTTCAAAAAATGTCCCTTATCAACTTAATTTTCTCATTAGTGATACAGTAATAAAGGAGTAAAATAGAATGGATGTTCTTGGCTTTGCTACATAATTTAAGTTCATAAGTTTGTAAGTTAGTAAATGAAGAAAGGACCGTTACTGCTTGGTGTGACAGCTTTCACATCTAACTTCTTTGTCAAAGGCACATTTTATTGCCAACACTTTCCTGTGGTAGTATAGCCCAGAAGAGGAAAAAACCAACAAAAAACATTACAACCCAAAAACTGATTAGACGCAAGTTGATACAACTGGTGTCAAGCTAAAGCCAAAGAGTAAACTGATTGAGAAAGATGTAAAAGGAGGCGAGTATGAGAGCAATAGTTCTCTCTTGGGCTTCCTCAGGCCGGGGCAGAGAAGACACAGGGTGCTGGTGAAGCTCAGTGGTGGACATGCATGGCACCTGTGGTCCTGGACCTGTGTTTCATCACTGCTATTAGTCACTTGTTTCCACAAACAACGCGCTAATCCACAAGAGCAATAAAAAAAATGAACACTAGGACACCAGAGAAAACCTCCCTGTTTTCTGTTTGGAAACAGCAAGTCACACAAAAAAATGTTGTCGTGACTGATAACTTGACAAACGTTTGTATTAAGTTGTTATTATCCAGTGAATTGGCCCTGACAGAAGGTGGTGGCAGCCAGAAGCATAATTGCAGAAAATGTAACTCTGGAACCTCCACTGCAAATATTTTAGCTATCTCATAATGACATAGGTTATTTTTACAAGTGGGGAAAGATTATGTAAGGAGATTCTTTGGCATCTTAAGTAAAACATTAAAAAAATAAAAATCCAATTGAGCAATCAACATGTTTTTAGTCTTTGCCCTATTAAATACTTTATACTTAGCACTGTAAAAGAAACTTCAACATGTCTTCTAAGAAAAACATATTTAAGTGATGGACAGAAACAGTGAAAACTGATGAAATGCGAAGAGCTATTTATAGCAGTTGATGAAGATAGATGCTCAGCAGCTTCTCCAGTCATTCCAAATGGGCTGAAAAAGAGATGTTACAATGTAAAGGGTCACCTAGATGCAGCTGGAATAAAATTTCCAGGGTGCAAAATCCAAGGGTAACAGTCTTTTGAAATTACTTTAAACACCTCAGGAAGCACACCACACAACACTGTGCAGATTCTGTACTGGTAGGAAAACAGAGGCTCCTATTCCAACTCTTTGAATTGTCCAAAATTACATCAGAATCAGGACAGGGCAAAAGGTAACTCAAAGCGACCTTTAACTCCTCAACTACGTCATTCTCTCCTTTACCTACTAGTGACTGGCTACCAAAATTATTCCCCAACGCTTCCTTTAGATTTAAGACATGATAGCAGTAACTTATTTTGTCAGGTGTTACCCATTTCCGGTAAATAAATAGTAAAAAAATTAATGTGCTTGTAAATAGATTGTGTTCAAGTGCGTTCCTTCTGGTTATGTTTAAACCAGACTGAACTAGGTGACATCAAAGCAACATTATTACAGGGTAGTATTTGAGTGTAGAATTTGATTTGTTCTTTCTCTCTCTCGATTTCTTTACTACAGCTCTTCAGATTACCCAGTAAATCCATGTCTGTCAATTATTACTTTCTAATTACCCTTCACAACTTTCTGAACAGCTACTAGGAAACAGAATGATGAAATAAGTATTCAGTTAAAAGGAGATTAGATAAATATAAATAAATTACACTTATTATATGCTCCCACCACACCAGGAGATGACTTAACAGTGAAAGGAAAAGAATCACGTTGCAATAATGAAATCAGAGAGGGAATTCAGGTCCCAGAGGCGATTCTACGGAGTTTATGTTAATGTACACCTTGTGGGGGACCAAAAATCAACTGGAATAGTTTCCTGAAAACTGTTTCCAGCTATTTTCTCATTTAAAAAGCTCCAACTTCACTTGACCCATTAGTCATCATATTACTTACATTTATTATGTATTTTGAAATCTATTACAAAAAACCCAATGGATTCAATATGGCCTGTTTGAACAAAATCATAACATCTATAAAAGAAAACCTATAAGCAGCACTCTGAAATTTCTGTCTGAAACAATTTCTTTCTTTGTCATTTTATTACTTAGAGCTTCAGATAAAAAATTTCAGGGTTATGAGTATTTTACCCTTGTTCTCCATAACATTCAGATTTGTACTGTGAAGATATAATTTTATTCTGTGAACTCAGGATAATGATATTACTCAAAAGGACTTTTTATTTGGTGGGCTAAGGATGAATAAGCAACACAAAAATAACAGAGCTCCTAGCAAGTTGCTTTAGGTCAATCACAGCTCTTACTGAAGTCAGTGGGCTTATTCTAATACATGCCATAACTTAATGTACACCAGGTTACTATTTCTATAACTAATAATAGTATACTCTTAATCTGAAAAACCAGAAAGTAAACTCCATGAAAATTATTTATAAGCTTTATTTATACGACTGGGATCTTTTCATGGACTATGAGAAATGTTGAACTGTGAGAGAGAAAAATATGGCATTTTCCAAGAATTTGTTCACTTCTCATACCCCTAATTCTGCAGTGGACTTTTTATTTCTCATAGCTATTATAGAAAAGGCTAGGTCTTTCATCCTCAGGTTGGACATGGTCTCGGTCTCCCCTACCCCAAGAAAGCTGTAAAATACTAAACTTCTTAATAAATAGTACTACTATAGAAGAAACTACGCGATTTGCCATAAACTCTTAGCAGGATTGAATTTCCTAGTCCTAAACAGGAGAGGAGCAGACAACAGGCATGAAATATTTTACCAGCAGTAATCTTTCTCTGGGAGCCACCCATCCTGATGTAAGGAGTCTAACAGAGGAAATCTGAGGAAGGTAAAGGTAATCTTGAGCCCTGATTCTGATTTGGAGTCAGGGTGGCCTTTCAGTAACAGGGAAATGGCTGAATTGCAAAAATTAAGTTTATAAAAATAGGAAAGGGAGAGACATGTAAAGAAAAGACTAGCTGTACTGTTCTCAATTGTCCCTGGTCAAGCATCAAAAGAGAGACAAATTAAAAGAAATTGAAAAGCAAGGAGAACACAAACGAATTGTTTTTATCCTCTAATTCATCATTCCCAATTTGGATCAAGGGAAAAGAAGGAAGAAACTTGAGACAAGGCTTCAGAGGCCATCTGCAGTCCATCTTGTATTCTGCTTCTGTAAGACAGATGCCAATTAGTCTGGAAGAGGCTGGTAGTCACTGCTCAGTGCTTCTACCTACTGCTGTCCGCATGCTGCAGCCCCACAGAAGCAGCTCTCCAAGGCCAATATGGCAAACTACAGCCGTCAGGGAGCTTAATCAACCTGAGTCATGAGGGATGTTCCCCAGCAGTAATGACTCCTACTTCCATGACCTAGTATGTCACTGACATTATGCGAAGGTGACATGAAGATATTCACATCTCTGGCTAGCCAGTGCCTGGGTTTGAGGATCTCAGATAAAGCTCAGTGTTGTAATTCTATTATTTTTCTTAAATTGTCACAACTGAACCAAAATAAATTGTTGTAGGTCGAGAAGACCAAAGATAGCATCAATAAAGGATGGAGAGTTACTGCTAGTCATAGGATATTGTCTGAAAGGAAGCAACTGTGCAACTAGCAAATATATTACAGAAGTATGCCAGGGCTTGGGTGGCGAGGCCAAAAACTGTAATGTGGGCACTGGGAGACACTACCATGAAAGAAAGACCCTAGCCAAGGGAAACATTAAGTCTCTCAACAAAGAGTCAGGGAAGGTGAGGCACAACACAGTGAGATGAAATAAATTGTTCCAGGTCATGGAGCAGGTTTATGGAAAAGAAAAGAACCCATAAATACTAACTCTTTATTATCTGATGAATAAATACATCTGTATCAAGAAATATGGGGGGGAGGGGAAGTGGATTTCTGAGAATTGGGACAATGTTTGAAATAAGTTTTAAAAAGAATGCCAATACACTGATAAAGGAACCAAGAAAGTATTTTCAAACTTATCCATGTGGCTTCAATGTGCAGTCTTCATTTTCAGTACTTAGGCATTTAAGAAACTAAATTTCGTTTAAACTAAGCATTGTAGACATTGCTTTTAGAAAGGCGCTTTGATAATTTTACACATTATTACACTGATATTACAGACAATAGATATGTCAAAAACAAAGCAATACCTACAGGCTGGTACACCTGTTTAGAATATTTCTCTTTGCCCTCTTAATCAAATAAATATAATTTCATGGCTACAGTGTCAGTGCTTTAAAAACTTGTTTGTAAAAGAGCAAAGGGAAAAAACCCTACTAGAAAGCTCAAAGTTTTGCAAATGACCCAGAGTTAATTAGAAAAGTCTGCACCCTGGCTAGTTCCCCTTCTCACGTGTCAGCTCTCATTAAATCAAAAAATTCTCATTTCAAAGTTAACAAACACCATGGTTAACAAAACTGTTAAACTGGGATCAAGTGGGCACATTCCTAGGTTTATATATGATGTCATGCTAAGCAGCCCACAGCTGAACTTGCAAGTAGTATGAATGATTTTTCAATATATTAAGTATCTGATCTAATGCTAATTTTCTCTCTATAGGCTAACTGTGCTGGGAACAGGTGGCCCTGCTTTCAATTACGGAGGGCTAACATGCCAGTGTGAGGCCTGGATTAGTTCACCTTCTCACAGGGAATTTGCCTCGGTTGGGAATGGATTTATTATGGCTTCACACATGGAACGGAGCTCATGTCAGCTGAGGGCAGTGATACATCATATGATTCAAATTAACCTGCTGTGGACTGTTCCGCAGGGCTGATATTGTGTATTAAAATGACGACATTTTTAAAACAGCTTGAAAGAAACCAGGATTGCTGAAGTGCAATGGTTCCAATTTGTTCCAACTAATCTATCACCTGCTGGAGATATTATTCTAGTGGGTTTCTGGTAGCTGCTATTTTCCAGGTTTCTCCAAACCACTGACCTTGCTAATGGATACAGTTGTTGCCTTTGCGAACAGGGGGAAAAAAGCTGGAGAGAGTGCCATGGTGCAGTTTTGTCCCTTTTTCTGTGTAAGCCTGGACAGATCCAGCGCTGTGCCCCTCGCGGTGTCCAAACCGTGCCCGGAGGGACTGGCAGGACCCGCCCTGGTCCCCCAGGTCTCACTTAATCTTCCAGTGGGACATGGTATTTCTTAGTTTGTCTGGATAGTTTCTTCTGTAGAAATCAGTTTGAAAGGCAAAGTATCAAGGACTGCAGTTACTTCACACCTATCCTAATGTCTTCCCAAGAAACTGCAGGAGGAAAAGGACTTTGGCATAAACCATCTGTATTTCGCGTATATAAGTATTTTAAGGCAGTTTGTAAGAAGTTGACTTCATAAACATGTTTCGTCTCATTTGCATGCAGAGAGAATACATCAAAAAGACAGCTTTTGTAGCTAAGAGAGCATAGTTGATTAGAAAAAAAAAACACCCAAAGAAAGGACTAGAGGGTAAAGAGAATACGTTTTCAGAAACTATTAAAACAAGATGGTCATATTTGTTCCTCACCTAATGAATAATATCTAATGCTGAAGCAATTAATAGTTCACGTGTATGTATTAGACAAGAATTAGATGTACAATCCAGTAACAGGCTGAATATAAAAGAGAGAGGGTCATGTAAACTGATGTAGATAGAAATTAAAAAAATTTAAATAATTAGTTACTGTAGAAAGAGAAAGAATAGTCCTTTAATACGTTGTGGGGTTAAAGTTGAGGTCTGTTCCCACAGGCCTGATGATGAATGCTTATTTCTCCTAGGATCCTATTACCTTAAATCTGGAAGAAATATCATTTTTCTTTAGTTGCCAAAAATGTACAAAATAATCAACTCATGTGGCAAGAAGTGCATTAATGTATCCTGTTATTCTCATTTAATTAGTGGTTTCCAAGTTTAGCTACTTGCTGTAGTTTTTTGATCTCCGAGCTAATATGGACTGACAACCTGGTTTCCTGTGCGGTGAAACCATATGATTTTTCTATGCAACACTATCTACTTATCTACTTCAGCTGACAAACTATTTACAAGGAGTACCGGTTTTATCTAACACAGCAAACACTGGGAACCACTTGCAGATTTTTTTTCTTTTAACTGCTTGTATAGTAGTTTGCATCATAAAACACAGGCACGTTTGATTGTTATGTTTGAAATTTAACCTCAGCACACCAACAACGTATTTGGTAAGAAAAGTGACATTACAATCAAACCACTGAACTTTGAACACTTAAAACTTATACAGAAAACTGTAGTTATCCCAACTGCTACATCCAGATTTTTGGCTGCATAGGCACAGCTTTTAAAAAATGTTCTAACTTTTCAGAACAGCGGGTCAGCTGTACCCAACAGGTAGCACCTACTAGTGCATCCAATGCATTTTAATAATTTACTTACTGCAGTGAGAAAACATATACACATAAATATGTATTTCATATGAATATGAAAACACACAGAGTATGTCCTCAGGGAATACGCCAGTTAGTAGCAGCAGCATTTGCCAAATGTTCACCAAAAAAGAGTAGGCCTTCGAGGCCTGCAACATAAGCGTACTCCAGCAGTGCATTTATTTATTCAATTTATTAACTGTGATGTCTCCCATCACAAGTATCGTTTGTCTGGTGACCTTACAAGAGCTCTCAGGAGTTCTGCTGAGGTTCTTGTCCTCAATGAACAGCTGCCAGCTTAGTTAGTATCTGGTGATGTAGACACTTTCTCCAGGCTGCTGACGGCCAAGCTACCTCGCCCTGGAAGAAGCTGTGGTTAGAGGACTTCTTTTCCCCCAGGAGAGTTAGTAACTTATTTTCCAGTAGCCTGCTGAGGAGCTGTCAAGTTTTCATAACTCTTTGCATGTGCTGTTCTGACGCAATCACATACGGAAAGTGCCTTCCATTACTCATCCAATGAAACCTCCAGCCCCCAAGGAAGGCTTCTTTGTAAAAGTTAGTTTATTTGAGGATCTCATACTGGCAACAGCTGAGGTTAGAAAAATCTGCAAAGGAATGCAGAGCTGTTTTGTTATGTTACACGGGCAAAACAGTTCATTAAAATTCAGAGTAATTACTGTTGAGTCATGTGCAATGATAGTTCCAATTAGCAGCAAAAAGATGATGAAAAAAATGCCTTTTGGCTAAGAAGAGGAGGAGATCTCTGAAGTCTTATATGCTTTGAGAGAATAAACAGACTGAAGTTTATGATGCATTAATTTGTGCTTTTTCAGTTCCTGTGTGAATTGTTGAGAATGGGGTAGACACTGAGACTACCTGTGAATATATACTTTGCAAGCTGGTACCAACTTCCATTTTGCTAGTTTAGTTAGAAGTCTGTCTTCTGATAGGAGAGCATCAGGGAAACACCTTCAGGTGTATAAGAAATTAAATATAAAGGCTGCGCCAGAAAACTAGGAACCTTGAATGTGGGAAGGGTCTGGGAATATGGGAATCTGCCAGATGTGGGGAGAGAGGACACAAAAGAAGGGGGCGCGGGGAGGGTAGAACGTAAAAGGAAAAAAATCTGGCAGCAGTGACCAAAAGGCCACTGATAGTAGGTGTCTCTACCCCTCTTGTGCTGGTCATGATTAGAATGAAAATCTGCTATTATCACCAATTAAACCTTTAGTTCATATGGCAGTAGAACATGCAGTAGGTCTGAAGGTTCAAAGTCCTATTAATAAAGCCAAATAGGGATCGATGTAGCCGAAGCTCTGCATTGTCAGGTGGTTTTAAAATCTTCTCTTAAAGTAATGCTTTTAAGGCAGTACAGAAAAACAAAAAAGAGGCAATGATGAGGTTGTTCACATACTTTATTCCTTCCTCAAGACTCCTGCCTGCCTGCGTGCAAAAAATGGATTTTCAATTTACTTAACCACAGTATTTATAGTCAGAGGGTAAATATGCGTCTCATTCTCTGGTTGTTCAATTTGATGTTCTGGGGTCTGATACGCAGAAGTGATTACTGCTTCACCCAAAGACAATATGAACTGTGTTTTCAACATCTAAATTTCCATATTTTTAACTACGTTGGAAAAAGAAATTTTGTGTTTTAAATTGGTAACTTTAATCTAATGAGAAAACCTTGAATTTCCCTGTGCCTCAGTTGCCTTTTGTGAAATGGCTAGGGCATACTATTCCATCACCCATGGGAGGTTTGTGCAGGTAAATTAGTATTTCTGTATTGCTCAGATTCAGTGAGCAATGCAGAGGAAATAAGTAATTCTGCTGAAGAGACAGGTTTAGATAGTGTGCTGTTAAGACTGCCTGAATAGGTAACTGAATGAATAGTACTGAAGTTATTAGATGACTGATAACAGCTCATTCTGTGTGCTAAGTGAAGTAAGGATATTCAGGGGAAAAAAAAAAAGTTAGACAATTCAACAAATTATTACAAATGTGCATAAGAGAAATTAATGATGATGGCACAGGTAAATGTATTTTCTAACTTTTAATATAACCTCAATTACATTTGACATAGTAATGTAGTTATAAATACATAATTCTCAAAATAGAGAATGGATGACATACTTCAATTTGCAGGAGTTTCTGACACTCTAGGAGTGGAAGTTCCAAGTCACATTAATTTAGGTAAATGCTAATAAACCTTCATACTACAACACTTACATTCTGTGCTAATTAAAGAAACACAGTATCACTATTTTTAAAATTTTTGAGTATCAACACTTTAGATGATAGGAATTTGCAAGGTCGGGTATCCAGATTCCGAAGAACAAGAGAAGGCAGCTTACAAAAATCTTCAGAAACGTTTTAAAAGTCAGCTTGTATAAACACAACTGTAATAAAATTTTGGTTGTTCTAGGGCTAGAAGCAGGTAGGTTTCATTCCGTTGGAAGTTTGCCAACCTCAGCCTTCTTGAGGGGTAAAATTTCTAAATTTTCTTTGGGAAGAAAATAACTAATTAGACCTTAAACCTACAACTGGTCCAGGACTGACCATTCTTCAACTTTGCTTTCAATTAAGGGTAATTGCTGGAGGAAAATTTCACATTCATTAGTAAGGAAAACAAAATTTTTCTGATATCTAATGTGTGTGTCTATGTGTGCATATCTACAAATAAATTACATTAGAAAATAGAGATTAAAGTGCAATGCTTACCTGGTCCATTAAGGAAGTCTTTAATTTGCACAATGATAAGAGGAGGAGGAATACCACTTTTAGCATCCACCTCCCCTGCTACTGTCTGCAGCCAAATCTTGCAATAATCCAGAGCTTCTGGTAGAGTCTTCCCAGGATCTAGAGGTGATAATGACCATAGTCATTAATGGTAGTCCAGAAATATGACAGAAACCAAAATGCTACATACAAAATTGATTAAAGTTTAATATGTAACACAGTAAATAATATTCCTAATACTACTGTTACACATCGCATTTGTGCGTACAGACAGATGCATGTGTTTAACAATGCATGCATACATAGACAAGAGGGCAAAGCTGTAATTACATAAAACGTAGAAAACCTGCAAAAATACCTAGTAGAATATGACTAAGACATCAGTTACTACAAGATGGCTTTAAATAGCACACAATTTCAGCTTTAATTATGGTGACACTTAAGCAGTCCTTTACAATGGAATCTGTGCTCAAAACCTGCTACTTCTAGATTGTATTTGCATTGCCAGGTAGAGAAAATAATAACAGAAGGATAAATGGTAAAGGCTAAAAGACTGGAATGCTACCGGATCTCAGGAACAGAGCATAACAACAATCTGGTTATATCATCTCTTCGGAGTTTCGCTCAATAGCTAATCAGTAGCTATCCTTGCATACCACCTTGAATAGTATTCCTTTGATCAGTTTATAATATTACAGTAGTACATTAAAATTAATTTCCTCCAAGTGCTACTCTTGTCTTCATTTTCCACATATCACAAATGGCAAAAACAGTACTGTAAAAAGGCTTTTTAATCTTTAGCAACTCATGACCTTCATTATAATAGTCCTCAATTCTGGCACTACAGGTCTTAAATTCTAAATAATCAACTATTCTTTATTATCAGGACTGCTATGTTAATTATTGAATGTCTGCCTCATCCTTAACGATTTAAGGAGTTTTTCTTTATGTTATTCTCTCCCATTTACAGTCAATTAAAAACTGCTGTAATTGCTTTATTTGAGTTTTACTGAATGGATTCCTTTCAAGAACAGTATTTACATACCCACGATTATAGTCAACATATGGTATCGTGGTATCACAGTCATATGTGGACTGGGTATATAAAGTCAGCTTTGGAATTTGTATTTCTTGACCTTATCATGTGATTCATATAAAACTTGGCACATATGAACCCTTATGTGATTTCAAAGAACCTACTGAAACCAATTGATCATGACTTTAGATCTATATGGAAAAGATCAAAAGTTAGCACATTCTTCTGTTTTTATTTGATCAATTTTCAGGCAATGACTTTACAGCAGTATTTGTACTGCATGGCATATACATTACAGCCTTTCCTTCCCTTTATTCCCGCTATATATTTATAAAGTCAGCTCTCAACAGTTATTTAAGAGCTGTCACTGCATACAACAGATTTGTATATTTTCCATGTGAATTTCTACATTTTTATGGTTCTTAGCCCTTTCCTTTAATTACATTAACCAGCATGGTGTGGCACACTCCTTTTTCTACAGTGTAGAATTTAAGAAAATAAAGCTATAGTGTAGCTTTAGGGAATATCTAGTTTCCTGTGTCTGGAGCTTGGCTAGTGTACTGAAAACAATAATAAAAAATCTTTAGCACCAAAGTACATGTCTTCTCCGAAATATAGTTTCGTAGTTGTTCTGAACATGGATGTTATCTCTGACTCCGTTCTATACTATAATAACTTGTTTTGTCCTAGTAGCTCATCATAAATAAGTAATACGCTAATGTTCTTCAGAATATATAGTGTAAAGCATTGTAAAAATTATTGAACATTGTGCAATGAACATCACTGAATCAAGTAAATTGATCTCTAAGTTACCGTTCCTTCAGAAGTATTAGTATAAACATTTAGGTGTACCAATATGGGGCAAAATCTTGCAATATGCCATTACTTTGTCTCATCTCTGAAAGGTATCATCACATACTGTATATAGCAACCTAGATCATCCACCAGCTTTTCAGAAAATCCAGTAAATTTAGTTAAACATTTCTTTTCAAGAATTAATTTACAGGTATTCCTATTATCCTAAGATGTGTTTTTGTTATAAAACACCTAATAATTATTTCAAAGTTGGAGCTGTTTAAAGATGAAAATCTCTCTGATGAAAAGAACTTACATAGCAGAAAATCCTTGTGTGACATAATACATTAGCTATACAAACACTGCCCTCAGGGCACTGGGAATTGCAGCGCGTAAGCACAGAATCAAAAACCTAAAGGAACCATGGGGCTCTCAGGAGATTATTTTGCTCTGTCATATCTCCAAGGAGCGCAGCACAGTGACCGCTTCATTACCTGGGGCACTGCAGGACTGGGATATATGAATGGTGAGAAGGACTCCAGAATTTACAGATTAGGAACACAACACAAAGAAAGCTCAATACACAAAATTAGCCTGTGTCCAACAAAATATAACACTTTTAACCCAGCACTGGCCTTACTAATTTCAAGCTTTTTTTTTTTTTTCTTTGTTTTGTTCAAGTGAAACTGTGTTATTCTGAAACTGAGATAATTCTTGAAGCAGGACAGTTGCATTGATAAAAGTTTGCATCAGCGGTAATAATCCCAAAGGGCCATGCAAAGAACTAGTTTGAGTGCTTCCAAGTGCATAGCATATGGTTTATTTGGAACCTGGGTAATAGACTTGACTATACATCCAAATATACCAGATATGGATCAATAAATAAGTTTTTACATAATGAGAAGAAAGCTAAAATCCAGAGGTTTCAAAACTGACTATGCTGGTGTAGATCTCAGAAACTTGAAGGGAGTTCCAAATAGGAGCTATACAATGTATCTAGGTAAGACAAATTAATTTCCCTCAAAAGTCAAAAGACTGAAATATGTGTGTCTTGATTAAAATACCTTCTAATGTAGAAAACAGCATATGCATTTTCACAGGATTAAGGATCAGGAAAGGAATAAAACAGTATCAATCAATCAATCCCAAATCAATCCTATGCCAAGGGCACAGGAATCACCAGAGAAGCAATCAAATGAAAAAGAGAAAGTTTAGGCTGAAAAGTTAGGAATTCCTGATGGGGAGAACTGTTAGAAAAAGGACTCTTCTCCCTCAAGGAAATGATGGAAACGTTCAGAATGTTTAAAAATATACTTGACAGAACACTATAAAATATACAATAGGGAACAATTATGCATCAGCAGGGAACTGGTCTGAATAATGTATTATAATAGGTCATTTCCATTTCCATTTTCTATGATTCTCCCAAAAATCAACACTTAAATTTGCAGTTATTTGTATAAAGAAAATGCTGGAGAAAACCCAAGGGATGCATATATAAGTAAAAGGAGAGGCTAGAATTACTCCACAGCAAGCCAAGAGAGAAAAAAGAAAGGCTTGAGAAGTGAAGAGTGGTGAAGATGGCCAGAAATTCTATCCTCTACACCACGTGAAAAATTTGTCTGTCGCAGCAAACGAAAAATGGTGAGACAACTGTCACAGATTGACAACCAAGACTGTAATTTAAAATCCGTAGGACTGAGAAGTTGAGGCCACCAATATGTCCACAGTCATGCTCCCTCCCCATCCCTCCCCCCCTTTTTTTTTTAGGAAAGAAAAAAAAAATCTCTGGTTATTTTTGAATGCACCCAAACATCCAAAGCCACTTCTAGTCTTGCTAAGGTCCAGACCTC
The DNA here is from genome assembly GCF_000687285.1 of Phaethon lepturus. Classification (NCBI taxonomy): domain Eukaryota; kingdom Metazoa; phylum Chordata; class Aves; order Phaethontiformes; family Phaethontidae; genus Phaethon; species Phaethon lepturus. The sequence goes on along the minus strand of NW_010534082.1, from coordinate 15,514 downwards.
AGCTCCAAACTTCAGTTTCTGTAGTTGATTTCTAAACTTGATTTGAATTTGCAAGCTTTTGATTTCATCTGCTGTCCCCTCATTCTGACGTTAACAGCAGACAGCAAAACCCAAACTTCTGGAGAGAAGGGGACTAAAGGGAAAGGAAAGGGGAGAGGCGGGAGAAGTTTCACTTCTTGAAGATTTTCATTCTCCAAAATGTGGTTTTGTTCCGGTGTGTAGCTGAGCGCCAGGGCAGCCCAGGGGGCATAGCCTGCGGGAGGCTTTGACGGGGGGCGGCTCAGCGGCCCACAGCACCCCAGCGGCCGCCAGGCAGGGGACGGGGCTACCGAGCGTCTGCGCGGGACGGCAACTTGGCCTGTTCAGCTGGAACTTTACCCAGACCAAATGAGCACTGCAACACACTTTTATTTCAATGGATGAATCACATTTTGGTCTGCAGTCAATTTTAAAAGCCAGTACGATGCTGCAATCATCTCTGCGTTTCAGACTCTGAAGTGGAACGTTTGGTCTTGTTTTAAAAATGGTTTCCAATGGAATTTAAAGAACACAAGTGGGAAAACATTTCTACCAGCGTACTCACAAGTGCTGTGTCAGGAAGTTCAGAAATGAGCACTTAGAGTAACCTGAGGAATGTACATTCCCAGGCCAGCTTGTCTTTACGGGTGGGGGCTGCCTCCCCCCATCCATGGATGCAGATGTACTGGACAATAAATACACTTGGAGGGGAACAGGTGACGCTCCAGCAGAACTCCCCCAGTGCTGTGCTAGGAACTAGCCTTAAATCCTCTCTCTGCCTTGTAGGAAGCACAGGCTGACAGGGAGGCAGTGAATCAGCCTTCCTGCCCGAGCCAGCCTGCACTGCTCTCCATGCAGCCTGGGCTTTCCATTAGATCAGAGGTTACATGTGGTCTTAGCTACTGCATCTGCTCTTCATGGACCCCCTGCCATCAAAGGCGTGGGTGTAAAAAAAAAAAAAAAAAAAAAAAAAATTCAAGAATAATTCTGGATGGCCTCACAACGCCTGTTTTTTGCAAATGCTTCGTTGGCGGAAGTTGAAGAAATTCCACGCATAACAGATATTTATTGAGAAATTTCTCCCCCTTAAAAGAAGCAAGCACCACAAGCTCCTCTTTGAAAGTAAACAAACAAACAAACAAATAGAAAAAAGATTTTTCAAGAATGCCCAGAGCACAATGCTCAGGAAATGAGGCAATTTTGTATCTGGATTACATTACCTGAAACAAAGCAAATAAAGATTTAAAAAAATATTTATAAAAGCGGTTTATGAGATTACATTAAAAACAATTGCACCCACTTTTATTTAAGTGGAAATGGCCAATTTCTGTTTGTGAAAACTAACGGTTAGCAGATGCCTTTTTGTTAAATGTAGGATGAGCATTGAATAAAAAAAAGTTTTATAGTATCTTTCAGGCTATTTATATAGAATCTTACAAGTAAACTCAGGGAGCAACTAGTCTTTTTAATGGCATTTATTAAGCAGTTAATATTTATTCCATTAATTTATTTACTTTGATTTGAAGTTCCTATACCTGGCAGTAGCATAATTGCAATCAAGCTGTGCAATTACAAAAATAATTTAAAACACAAATGAAGCAGTTTAGCACAACCATAATAAAATTGAGCTGACATTTTAATAACCTAATAAGTCTCCTCCTCCTACAAACTGACTTGCCCGTGGACTTGGTTGGAGAGAAAGCATGAGGAAATTGAAAGCACAACCATCAGGTCTTTAGCTCCAAGGCAGGCAAATGCTCCCACATACAGACATTAGCCTGATGGAAATGTGCTGCTACTAACTGCTAATTAACCCACTAACAATACTTAACTTTTAAATAGCCTATTTACTCCTATTTTATTCTTAAGTTCTTATTTCTTTCATGTTTCAGAGACTAAGCAAAAAATAATATAGCTAGTGACAGAGGAGACAAGTTCTTTGGATGAAGTTTGGTGTTTTGGCCACTGTGCAATACTCTCTCAAGAAAAAAAGAGCGATAGTTTAAGTTTCAAGATCCTGAATTTTAAGCTCTATTAGCTTGAAATCTTTCAAAAATAAGAACAAAACCCTAGTCCCAAATAAAATATATGTGGCTTCGTAACAGTATCAAAAACTTAATTTCTACACATCTTCAAAGCAGAAATCCCTAAGGCAGTAAACTTAATTGAGTTATCAGACTGGGATTAACTATTATTCTCTTTAATATTCATGCTGGTGCAGTTTTACAAGATAATTTCCCTATTTTATTCAAAGATCGATAAAACACACTCTCATCAAACCACCTGTTAGAAGCAGTTCTAAATTCTACAGTATTCTTTGTTGATTTACAGCTGAACAATGTATTTCTTAGAAATACACTAATGGGAGGTGAGGAATGGAAAACATAACTAGGGCCAAACTATTACTAGCTTTTCTTTACTCTAAAGATTTTTTTGGAACTAACGTCCGTCAAAAAATAAGACCTTCCTAATTTTACAATAGAATTTTGTACTTGCTTCTGCCTTGCAAGATTTGAGAGCTGTTTCAGAACTGTAGATTTTTTTTTTCTTTTAGAAAAGCCATAAGAAATAGCACCGTATTTCATAAGACCTGAATGTACTGCTGTTGAACTAACAGTAGTCAAGTCTTCAGAATTACACAACAAAATTGCTTCAACACAATTTTTGCAAATGCTTTAAAACATACCTAAAATATTCTTATGCAGCATATATGGTGTCTATATATATATACACACAGAATGATGATTTGAAATGGCAGAAGTTTTATAAGCACGTTTTGGATCTAATCTTCATATTTCATATATAGCTTACATATGAAAGCTTAACCATATTAGTATAAGTAATGAGAAACCATCCCCACAGAAGTACCAATAAAACTTTATTAACAAACACCATGGATTTTTCCTTTTGCTTGGTCATGTCTCAATTTTGTAGGTTGTGATGAAATTTGCTATGTTATAGGCCGAACCTTCTGAGCTGCTGCTGTGCTGTTGCCTATCTCCATCGTGCGATGTAATGCACACAATGTTTTCATCAGGCCTGCTTGCCTGGGCCTACTGTTTAAAGGGTTTTTTTAAAGGGGAATATGCTCCATCAGTTCTTATAATCTAATTAAAATACACCTTTTATGTTTAGCTTGGGTCCTCTTCCCCACCCTAACTTAGATAATAGAGAGATAGTTGCATGCATACAAATACACACAAGAAGAGCGGTCATCTAGAGAGTCTAATTGGAAATACTCTTTGGCAACATTCACTGTAAATGAAGCATCATTTATGCCCTCTTCCCACCCTCCAGATATACAGGGAAATACAGGAATATAATGCATACCTATTGTACTGAGGGAGAGAAGCGAACTTCTTTCTTTCAAATAAACTTTACACTGTTTTTCATTTGGATTATACATCTCTTACAGATAAAACTGTCAGCAAATAGTCACAACATCAAGAAAAATTGGTATGGCTGATGGAATCAACTGCACCAGTGCAGAAAATTCCATGCAAAGCTCCTAATGCTGTATTATATGGTATGCAATACATATACACATATGTGTATATATACATATATATAAAACACATAGCTCATGGCTATTTTCCCTCAAATATGTGTGCTAGAAATGAAAAATAGAAACTTGCAAAACTAACATGTTACTGCAGTGGTATGACAATATTAATCCTGAATGATGCAATTCCAAGCACAGCAGGTCTTCCTAAAAAAGAGGCAATAAAAACTTTATACTACCTATGTCGCTGTGTGTCTTGAAATATGGATTCGTTTTATTAACTTATTTGATTAACATTTAGGATGGTGTTTTTAGGCACTAGAACTTTGGCGCCCACCTCTCAAACTACGTCGAAAAGAGCCCTAATGCTTCCGTAGCAAGCACAGGATTCTGTCTGATACACGAGCAAGGTACTTATTACTACTGCCCACAAAGGCAGCCGGATGAAACAGAACTTCTGCCTTCACATAATGTTTGCCTCCTGCCTCCACACTCTTACCTTTGCCTGACACAGAGCCAAAAAGCCAAAGAAAAGGGTAAGACCCACGTAGGGCCAGCCTTTGGTCCTCCAAGAAGACCTCTTTGGGTCTCACTGAACAACTGCTGATCATCGAAGAGCTCTCAGGCTGTATGTTCCTACCATCTTTATTATTCAAATGTCTCGCCATTCTTCTGTGCTCTCTGATCCACTTTCAATTTGCAGGAAGACTATTACAGCTTGTGTTTTCTAGAATTGCTCCCATAGATATGAAGATGGTGAAAGACTTCAGAAGTTAATTGTAAGAGCAGAATGGAAAGAACTTTGCCCAGTTCATTGGTAATGTGCTGGCAGCTTGTACAAGGACACACTTGAATGCCTCAGACATGAGAAATTAAGAAGTCCTATTGCATCTTTCCAAAACACTGAGTTAATGAAGTTGTGATCTTTAACTTACAACCACTACAACTTTCCTTCAAGTTGTGCTTTGTTAATTGATTTGTTAATTCCTTTCATATTAATTACAATACTGCAATACTACAATACTACTTTATACAGTATTTAATAAATATACATGGGAATCTGGAGTAAATCAAATCCATGACACAGCTGTGTTTCTTTCAAGACAGGACAGCAACAGCAGAGAAAGATGAAAATGGAGGAATGAAAAAAGAAAACATAGCAGAGAATGAATCTTCTCCCTATTTTAAGTATTTTCTTTCCAGCTGTCTAATATTCCTCATGCTTAATCCCTCTTAAAAGTTACACTATAATTCACATTTCTGAAAAGAAGTTAAGATCTATTAAAAATAGAAATTTTGGTCTTTTTCATAATGCCAATTTTCAAAAGATACTATCTCATTCAGCAAAGATTTGGTATAGCTGCACAAAAAATGTATACTTCTCACAACTAGCATGCTGTATGAACTCTGGCAACAAAATCTAGCAATGTTCTTTACCTACAGCTCTCATTCAGTGAACCATTTAAAGCCCCACACTTTTCTGACTGTGCATTCAACAAATCTCTGCATCCTCATTTACACTTTGTTTGGGTAATGCATCATTACAGACGATCTCATTAAATTCTTACAACCAGTTGTGCCTGTCAGACAACTGAATTGCAGTAATTTGATTTCTCTTTTCAGCAGTACAGCTAAGACAGAAAAAGAAATTTTCAGAATATTTTCTTCTGAATAGTTATTCCGATATTTCTTATTATAAGTTTTGCATATTAAAAAAGTAGCCATTCATTAAGAGAAGGAAATTCTTGCAAAACCCTATTACTCAGCTGAATGAAAACTTAAAGTACCTGACATCATTAGATGTCATTTGGAAGATCACTATAATTTTCTTACAGTTTATGATGAAAACACCAGGTGCTTCTAAAATGTTTCATTTTAAATTTTATCAGTAGGTTAATATAGGGAAATACTGTGATATTCAGTCATTAAAAAATCATTTTTATGAAGTCAGCTTGGCTTACAACTCTTTCTTAGAAAACATTGAGAAGTTTACAGTAATGCAACAATCTAGTAATGAGAAAGTAATATTGAGGAACAGGAAGAACTGGTTGCTAAAAGGTTAGATCTTAATTAATTTCAAACATTTTACACACTTAACTTGATTCAGCTGTGGGGTATAATCCTAAAAATATGTATATTTACCATTTGATTTTTAAAGACGTCCTAGTAGTTTCTCAGCTGTTTTCCACTGCTCCAGTAACTTTAAGAAGTGTAATTATTTTGGCAGTTACAACCAGGAGTAAATGTTAAATGCTCTTACCTGTACACTTGTAGTCTGAGGCTACTCCCTTAAGACCAGCATCGAACACTGATATTTCTACCTTTTGCTTTCTGTGGTGGCAGCTCAGGAGCACAGAGGGCTGTGATACGACGAGGTAGAGAAATGGCTGTAGCTCTGTGTCCCCAGCTCCCCTGCGACCAGGCTGCCGAACGATAGTTATACCCAGGGCTTGTCGAGCAGACGATCTCGTGGAAGCGTGCAGACTTTCCAGTGACAAAAGACCCGTTTTTCTCCCAGTAGACAGGGGAACATTAGTGCTCAAAAGATCATCTGCTGTGACGGAGGAAATGCACGGCTGACTGGGCTTCTTGGTATCATGGCTACCACCTGAGCCTGCTTCTGGAAAGTTCAAGGAGCTTTTGCTTATTTTCTCACCATCCTTCTGATCTTGTACTGATTTTGATTTAGGTAAGGCAGTGCATGAGTAAGTCATCAAGGAGATTCGACTTGCTGTAACAAAAATGTCAAAGGGAATGAAATTGAGATTCTTCACGATGGAAGACTGGCGGGAAGGACGGGCAATGCGGTGCTGGCTGGTACCACTGTGCTGCTCAATCTGAACGATTCTGATCTTAACACTGTCGCTGCCAATTCCACTGTCCTGTGCCCCACTATAACGGGAAGAAGTCTCAACTGTTCCTCCATCAGACACATCCATTTTTTTCATCTCTTGTTTGGAAACCTGGAAAGTAAAATATTATATTAACTTATGATATCCATATCCCAACTATTTCCATTTCAGTGGCAGCAAACAATCACTATATAAACATGATGTCAAAAAAGAAAATTATAAAAAAAGATCTGCCAAGTTAGCTTTAACAGAGTAATCACTCAGGAAAACGCAGCAGGTGTCGTTCCAATGAAATGATGACTCACAACAGATGAAGTGCCAAAATAACATGTGAAGGGAAAAAAAAGGAGTAATGACTTCTAGGCTTAAACTACTTTTTTTTTTATTTTTATTTAAACTCTTTATTTAAACTCTAAAGAATCTACAAGAAATTTATGACTTAATATAAAACCATACCTCTGTGAAATAATGCAATGTAAATAAAAAGGCTAGTCAGAATGGTTTTCCAGTTTTGAGCGATGATGCTCAAAAAGTCTTCTTTGGCGCTAAAATATTTTACCACGATTAGATGAAATAGAATGTAATATCAATCTACTGCAAAATCACAAAAAGACTAAATAAAAATTGTAAGTTGAAATATATAAATATTATGTTGCAGAAAAAAATATTTTTCTTTAGAGTCATGGAAATGACAGCTGCCTTATATAAAACACTAGAGTTGAAGGAAATGACAGCACTATCTAAAGACTGCCTCTGTGATGGGGTACAAGTTCTTAGCTTACCGAGGCTCACCAAAGCTTCATATGGTCTTGGCTGTGACATTGACAAGGTTTCACATGAGAAATCATTGCATACAAAAATATTTCAAAGAGAAAACAGACCACTGATAAACAGTAAAAAGAACTTCCCTTTTATCACAGGAAATGCAAGAGTGAACCGAAAAGTTGCAAGGCCATGTCCAGGGACCACATAGTACCAGGACAAGAGACAGAGATATCCAAGACAAGGAGGTGCTTCAGGAAGATAACCCTTCCAATACTGCTAGTGAAACAAGTGGAAATCCTACAAAGAGCTTGTGGACAAGGTGGGGAGTATATGCTAAAATATTTGGAAAAAATACCCTGCAGAAATTCAGTAATAATCATCATAACGCGTGGCCAACTCCTCCGATTCATACGGAGTTTAGTGTCATGCACTCACCCTGTACAGCTTCCACAGCATAACTAACACCTCTATCTGTGCCACCCAGAAGACGTGTTTCTGCTCTGCTCCATACAAGAACTAACATAAGAAATGCCCAACTCAATCCGATTTGTGACCCACCCAGCCCTGGGCTGTTTCTGACAGCACTAGGAGGAAACTCTGTCAAGAAAGACCACGGACCCTGGCAACTTCCTGCAGTCATCCTCTCCTACTCCCCAGGCATCCATAGCTGTTGCATTTGGGATGCCAGTGGTACCCCACACCTACACGCCTGTTGTAGGTGTTTTGGTAACCATTTCTGGACTTGTCCATGAACTTGTCCACTTCCTTCTTGAACATGTTGACAGTGACTGGCCTCCACAACCTTCAACACGCTTCTCGAGTACTCTACACAGTATTCGAGAAGTCGTATCACTATGGTTTTACAGCAGTAAAATGATGCCTTCTGTCTTGTTCTCAATCTCCATCCTGATGATATCTAATATTTTGTTGGGTTTTTTTGGCTGCTGCTGCACACTGACTCAATGATTTAACTTCTTCGTACCAGGACCTACTTCAACAGTTTCTTTTTATCTTCCCCACCCTAGTGAATCTTTGAAAAGGAACACATAAACTAGGGCAAACCATACCTTAACTTCCTCTTGAAAAATATAATGATGAATTACAAGTACTTACAAAATTTATCAGCAACTTAACTACAGGAATGAAGGACAGTGAATAACTGAATTTCTTCAAACTTTGGTCTTTATGCAGCAATATTAATAGATTCTACATATACTGGAGAAATTGGGTTGTGGGGGAGTTAAAGACAAGAAGTTTTTTTAAAGGTTCCTTTGTACTGTGCTTTATGAAACAAAGGAAGCAAAACCCTCTTCTTTAAAGGAATGAACATGTAGAAAAAAGTATTACAGAGGAAATCCTCAAACAGAACCATTAACTAGCCGAGATTTTCTTTGAAAAGGTTTTTGCCAGCTCTGGTTACAATCTTTTCAGATTCACTCATGTACATATTTTTTAAATAACCAATAAAATTGCTTGCGGCTGATTTCTATGGCAGACTCATATCACTGACTTGTAAATGTGATACCACTTTTAATGCAGCCTCTGTAAAAATAACTAGAGACCATTTTAATGAATTACTACATCGTGAGCCAAGAAATCCTGATTCCTCCTGATATCCTAGCAAAGTTAGGCCATTTACACCTCAGCCTTTCTGTCTGGTAAACTACAAAGTGCTTTGCCCATATCCTGCACTCATGGCACTTTCAAAAATAGTATTAGGTGGTTTTATCGCTTATGTATTGAGGGCAAGCAGAAGACGGAAACGATGGAGCTGTGAAACAATCTTGCCATGTCATTTCATGGAAATGCTGCCTGAAACGAAGCAGAGGGCATATACTGCTAAACCCAGCAATTTTTAATTGCTCCATAGCTATCAGCTCAGTTTGATGAAAAATTTTTCACGGAACCATCGTTCTGTAGGGGATGATGCTCCTATGGGTACTCATGGTATTCTCTTGTTCTCCTCTATGCAGCAGAAATTTCTACACCTACCTGACATTTAGGTTATGCTTGACTTGGCTAGAGGGATTGAAAATACAATGTCACCCACTAAATTATAATCTTCCAGCAAGAAAACCATTGCATGTGTATGACTGAGTGGAGGCAGAAAGCACAGTCCTTTTGGTTTCTGAATGGATCCTGTCTTCTAACACCTAAATAGATTTGACCTGAAACCTAGTTCTTTTCTTCTGCCTCTTTTTATAATTAAGTATTTACTGAATGTGCTGGTCTATGTAAAGCACCTCAAGGAACGTAAGAAAGTAGCTCTGCCTCCATCCCCATTCAGACTATAGTTTCTCTGTGAAGACTACTGCAAGGGTGCTAATTGGTCCCAACTGCTGAGTTTCCTGTCATGTGGATATTTGACTACAGAAACTTTACTGAGACCCCAAATCAATTCACGCAGGTCACCAAACAGCAGTCAGATGGTAACTTCTGCTCAGTACTAAGCAGCATGGAATATGAACCAGTGCCCGAAAGGTGAAAGACACCATATCCCATTACAGTTTTCCATGCCACCCGGTTCCACAATGAAACTTTGACTTATGCATGCTCTTACCACATATATTATAAAGGTTGGAACAAGTGAGTAATGATTTGCAAGACAGCTTTATATAACACAACTGGGTACAAAATAAAGGTGCAGAATTACCACTGGAACTTCTTGCATCAATTTCAGCTCAGTAAGCATCAAGCCTCCCAACCAAGTTTCACAGTTAACCTGAAAATACCCCCAGTGATAAACTTGGGAATCATTTAGGTATTCCTCTAATGGGATAAGGATACGAGAGGGGATGACTCTCAGTATAACAACCCTAAAAAGATTCCTTACTTTATTATAGAATAAATGGGCAATCTTTAAAGATGACAAGAACAGCAATATCACCTTGCTGTTAGCAAATGTAATAGCAACATTTATCATTGGGCTGTATTATATCAATTCTCTTACTCTTTACATAACCCATTTAAAATGAACAATAAAAGTTTTCTTTAATTAGCTACTGGTGTGCATTAACATGATCATGATTAAACCATAAAAACCAACTGTACATTACTCTGGTCCCCTATCCCATGTGTTTTAAATTATTTTAGTTGAAAATGTACTTTGAGTCCCTTTTAAAAGTTCGACCTTCTGCTTTCAGAGAATTAAATGCATATTACTGTAGTGGAGAAGATAATGTTTCAGACCTCCAGGCATATACTAAACACACTGGCAGCACATTAGACAAAATGCTTTACTTATTAGATACTTCCTATTCTAAACAGTGTCATCAAAGGCTAAAAACAAAATCCATATAAAAGCTGCACAATGCTTCCACACAGAACCTGTGCCAAAATCCCTGTACTTTCCAACTAATGAGGAAAGGATGTGTACTCTTAACATATGAATGTAAGATTTTCCAAGCATTCACTTTAGGAAACAGGACTATTGATTCCACATGGCTTATGTTAAATGAAACTGTATTGGTAAAATAACCTTTAAGATATTTGGCATGATAACTATAATTAAACAGTATTCAAAGGAATAAAACAAAAGGGAATTTGGTTCCACAATGGCTAATTAAAATAAAATGAAAAAACACAGCATGTCATCTATCAAGATAAATTGTTATTGTTTAAGAACTATTTAAATACTGTTAAAATATACTTTTAGATAAAATCTGAAAGGACTGGAAAAATATTTGTGGCTTAAAAATGGATAGTTTGGTGAAGAAAAAAGTATAGGACGCTGAAATTTTATGCTGAGATAATAGCTTTAAAGCTTTGACCATAACCAGATGGTACTTAAATCAGAGGAATTCTACAGTTTCACTGTCAGAATGAGTTGCAATATGGAAAGGTTTTCAATAGCTAGAAAAAACATGTCAAGATGATAGTTTACTTCTTAGATCACTCCAGTGCATTTTCTTGTCCTTTCACAGTTATATATCCTATCAATACTAGACACCATAGAAAAGGTGTTGAAAGCTACACTAGTAGCTAGGGAACTGTGGCTAATTCTTCCTTTTCATGTGTTGAGATAGGTAACTTTACTAGCTTAACCCCGTGAGTTCAATAGGGCATATGACACATATATCTACCTAGTGGAAGGGCATGGAAATAGCACGTCCTGTAGAACACACGCAAAGAAGTACATAATAAAATCAAGGGTAAATAAATATATTTGCTTTTCAAAATTGGCAAGCAGTCCCATGTGAGGTCATTGCAATCTTAACCAGGTAAACATATTTATTTTCCATTCCTGATAAAAGTATTCAGATGGTAGAGACACGTCTTCAAAGTTTTCACTCCAGAAAGAGAGGCAATAAAATCATCAAGGTAAACACACACAACGTAATACTTTAGACCAATAATTAACACAATTTTCCAATCCAGAGAGAGGTCTTTTACAACAATTAGCAGCATTTTTTCCGTATATTTTCACTTTCTTAATCTCTCAAGAGTTTTCAACAACAACAAATGTATGCATGTGCAAATTCTCCTATAATCATTTCTATCAGTTTTATTTTCTTTCACTGATACTTCACAGGATAATTCTTTAAGCAATAGAATAACTGTAAGCAACATAATCTTTGGAAGTGCAACCATTCTACATCAAAAGCATCTGCATCTGCATAATTTTTCCAGCTTCTCATATTAATTATGGTTTATAATGACACCACTGAAGTAAAATTTCCAGTCTTCCTGCATAGCTGTTCCTTAACTCTGATCAAAACCCTTCAGCCAATCATGAGATCATTCTTCACATTACATAAATTACGGAAAGAGTCACAAGTGTGAAACCACAGAATCGAAGTGCCAATCACATCTGCTCCATCACTGTGGCATGTGACCTAGTTTTATTTCTTTTGCTAAAAAGTAGTAATATTTTCATGGAAATAAAAATTTGCCTACTGCACAAACTGAGCTACAGAAAAAGAATATGTTCCAGGTTTTTTTCTGTTGTGCTTAAACTGGAATTACAAAGAAAACACTGCATAGTTTCTTTCTGTCTTTGTTCTAAGTACTTCATCTACTCCAGCAAAGAGTGCCAACATTTTAGAAATTTAATTGACATATCATTGTTATCTAAAGAACGTTTTTTTTATAACCAATGTTGGCTACATTGTTCTACTCAATACTTCAACTAAAACAATTTTATGTTTTTTTGCATATGAGTTATATGACTGACTTTAATTCTAACCATTATAAACAAAATTATTTTAAAAATTGACATATGAATCTCACATGGAAAATATAAGCATATTAGACTGCTAAATTATGTTTCCAGTCTAATAAAGTTTCTCTGTTATGTTTTAAGCTAAAACTTCAGTCCTACAATTTAATCTAGACATACTCGCTTCTACCTGTATCAATCCAACTGCAGAAAGAGTTCTGTATAACATGAATCCAAAGCTGTCCTCCAAAAAGGAAACTATTAAATCAAGCCAAAATGAGGCAACAAAAATATCAGAAATGTTTGAAATAGTTTATTTCATATCAAAGTCAAATGTGGGCTTTTTCCACTAAGAAATTTTCTTTTTAACCAGAATTTGCTGCAAAACAAATGATGCTAATTTGAAGTGGAATGGCATATATGAATTCCCAGACTTACAGAAATACTCCTGACAGGAATTCAACTGTAGTTTTCACAATACTGCAGGAATTATGTGAAAGATGTGATGGCAAGGAGCAATAAAAACTCAGCTTCTTTGTGCAATGTTTTTCCAGCTCTTCAAAAGTAGAAGAGTAAGAGGCTACATTCTGTTGAACGCTGATCCAAATATTCATAAATCAAAGCTGTGCTAAATGTTCCAGTTGTAACACGGGTATATACAAATGCTAAACCCTTTCTAACACCAACAGAATTATTTTTTTAATCTTAATACAAGCAATATGTTTATTTTGCTACCCTATGAAAGGCCAGTAAGAAACTTTTGCATTCAATGTTTTTTTTTCTAAAGAAATGTTTTCAATTTTAAAAGACTAGGCTTGCTGGCATCACATGGGATTAACCTTTCTCAAAGGGGGGAAGAGGGTCTTTGCTCACAGGGCTTACTGACAGGACCTTAAACTAGACTCAAAGGGAGAGGGGGATAATAACAGTCTTACCCATGACAAACTGTGGGCTGACATGCCAAGGTTAGAAGGACAGGGTGCTGGCGAGACCCCTCAGCCTGTTGCACCAGAGAAAGACCTCAAAGAACTAAGGGGTGTTCCTCTAAAAAGGTGACACGGCTGACAGCCCAGCTGAAGTGATCCAAATATTCATAAATCAAAGCTGTGCTAAATGTTCCAGTTGTAACACGGGTATATACAAATGCTAAACCCTTTCTAACACCAACAGAATTATTTTTTTAATCTTAATACAAGCAATATGTTTATTTTGCTACCCTATGAAAGGCCAGTAAGAAACTTTTGCATTCAATGTTTTTTTTTCTAAAGAAATGTTTTCAATTTTAAAAGACTAGGCTTGCTGGCATCACATGGGATTAACCTTTCTCAAAGGGGGGAAGAGGGTCTTTGCTCACAGGGCTTACTGACAGGACCTTAAACTAGACTCAAAGGGAGAGGGGGATAATAACAGTCTTACCCATGACAAACTGTGGGCTGACATGCCAAGGTTAGAAGGACAGGGTGCTGGCGAGACCCCTCAGCCTGTTGCACCAGAGAAAGACCTCAAAGAACTAAGGGGTGTTCCTCTAAAAAGGTGACACGGCTGACAGCCCAGCTGAAGTGCCTCTACACCAGTGCACGCAGCATGGGCAACCAACAGGACGAGTTGGAAGCCACCATACTGCTGGAAAGCAAAAATCTGGTTGCCATTACAGAAACTTGGTGGGACAAATCCTATGACTGGAGTGTGGCTATCAATGGCTACAGGCTGTTCAGAAGGGACAGACGAGGAAGGAAGGGCAGAGGCGTTACCCTCTACGTCAAGAAATAGAGAGTGTGAAGAGCTGTCTCTGAGGAACAGCCACGAGCAGGCTGAAAGCTTATGGGTTAGAATCAGAGACTGAGGCAACAAAGGGAACCTGTGGTCAGTGTCTACGACAAGCCACTTGACCAAGGGGAGCCTATTTATGAAGCCTTCTTACTCCAGCTACAGGAGGCATTGCGTTTGCAGGCTCTCAAACTGCTCGAGGACTTCAGCCACCCTGACATCTGCTGAAAAAGTAGCACGGTGAGCTGTAGGCAATCCAGGAGACTCCTGGAGTGCATGGAGGATAACTTAACCCAGGTAACAGACAGCCCTACCAGAGGGAATGCCCTACTGGTCACCTCATGAGTTCCTGCACCCGTGGGATGAAGGGATTGAAAGCAGCCCGGCTGAGAAGGACTTGGGGTTACCTGATCTACTTGAAGATGTCCCTGCTCGTTGCAGAGGTGTTGGACTAGATGACCTTAAAAGGTCCCTTCCAACCCAAACTATTCTATGATTCTATGAAATCTGGCGGAGTACTTTGTCCAACAATAATTTTTCATCAGTATTTTTACTAAAAGTATTAGCTTGCTTGTGTTATTTTTCAAATTTAATTTCAGAATTTTAAGTTCATAGTTTTGTTTTTATATAAGAAACGTGGATTAAAATAAACACGTATCTTTACTTTGCAAAAATAAAGAAACCCTCACCTTGTGCACTTTAAAAAAAAATTTTGTTAAAGCCAAGAAGCAGCATTTTTCCATGGGAGTCTGCTTGCGTATTTCACTTGGACACTTTAAAAAGAAGTTGTTGAAATTTCAGCTTTATTTTGTATGACAACCTCTCACATTTCAGTGTTAAGATTTCAGTAGAAGACTGCAGTTTTATCAGTCTCAGTTTTGGGTCACACTTCCATGCAGAAAAATATACTGAAATAAATGGTGGTTTAGTGCTGATTCTATCTTATAGAAAGCAACTTTGTCTCATCAAGCTAGCTGAACTTTTCAGGAGGCTGAATTAACTCTCAATCACTGGTGTACCTAAGTACACTGAGGAAAAAAAAAAAAGAAATGCAACGAAGAACATTAAAGGATTTACAATTTTAAGTGATTAAGGCTGTGATTTCACAATAGAAAGCTTGCTCTCAAACACTGGAGACAGATCAATTACCCAATTCAGTCCCCAGTATGGCAAGTTTGCCATTGGAATTGGCACATCACAGTTGCGGTGGGATTACTTTAAGTGGTGTTGCCACTGACCAGTCCTGGGAAAACACAGAGCTACTGGGTGGCATGTATCACAATACTGGGCTAAGATACAAAAAATCCCTGGGTCCTCCACATTGATGTTTTCTTGACCAGGCATTCAATCATGGATCAAAAACTTTCTCACATGATAAGTATGTTTAAAGTAAGAATCCACTGAACAATTCTTAGAGGCAAGAATTATTTATTAATATTAATAAATTTATTT
>NW_010534081.1:58046-58366 GCF_000687285.1 Phaethon lepturus | reverse complement strand
GCTGCGAAGAGGAGGAGGAAGAGCCCAGTCCTGGCCCAGGTAAGCGCCTTCCTCCTTTCTCTCCCTCTCCTGTGCCCCAGAGCAGTGGTGGTTGCAAACACCCCGCTTCTCCCAGCACAGGGGTCTGTGCCCCCGTGCCCTGTGGACACTATCCCTCCCTTCCCGAGGGTCGCTGCCCTGGGCATCTCCCTCCTCACTCAGGTTGCCACAAACGTGTGCCTGTGGTGCCCGCCCGAGCCAGCTGCTGCCCGTTGGGTGCTTAGCCCTCCCCACAGCCCAGCCTGCCTGCTGGGGCAGTGTCTGGTCCCCTGCACCCGGGG
>NW_010534081.1:55173-58015 GCF_000687285.1 Phaethon lepturus | reverse complement strand
GAGGGCTGCTCTTAACCGGGCTCAGCTGCGCAGCCACACAAAATGCAATGAAGGCACTTGCTGGCATGTCTCCGCTCAGACTACTTGCCTTTTCCAGGCTGGAGCTTGCCTCTGGTGGGCCAGGATTATCTGGAGATCCTCTCTGCCTGGTACTGCAGCTTTGGCAAGTGCTGCAAGACAGGAGACTGCAGGATAGTCAACAATATCACAGGTAGGAGCTGTGCTGTACTTGGGAGACCCCAAGCAGTGCTTGTCTCTGCTGCCTCTCCCTGTTGTCGCTTTTGTTGGTTGGTTGGTTGTGGGTTTTTTTTCTTTTTAAATAAGTGTATTTTAGCAAGTGATATAAGTAAAGGGCATTTCTGGGCAGGGTGCTGAGCCGGTGGGAGGGCGAGGGGCTGAGCTAAGTCCTGTTTCCCATTACTCCTTTGTAGTGCTGAGACTGCAAGAGAGTTTGCTCCTTACTGTACAGCATGTCTGCTCTGGTTTGCCACTAGCCCTGCCTTAATCCAGTAGCTCCCAGGCATATGCAGTGGGACCCAAACTGGCCCAGTATCCCGCCCCAGATCACAGGGTATAGAGAGACCTGCGTACGAGCCCCACGCAGGTGTCGCTGCATTTTGCTGGCCCTGAGACTTCTGGTATCCATAGGCTCTGCTGGGAGCTTGCGAGGGCTTCAGTGCGCTCGCAGTCATCAAACACCTCCTCCGCTTCCCAAAGGAAAAAAAGGAGTCAGTGGAAGATCTGTGTCTTTGTGCAGTCAGTGGCCAGTGCAGGCAGCCTGCCTCATTAACGCTGCAGCTTTAATGCCACTGGACCTGTTGGAGCGGGGCCAGAGGAGGCCCCAGCAATGCTCCAAGGGCTGGAACAGCTCTGCTGGGAGGACAAGCTGGGAGAGCTGGGGGGGTCAGCCTGGAGCAGAGAAGGCTCCGGGGAGACCTTATCGCAGCCTGACAGGACTTAAAGGGGACTGATAAGAAAGTTGGGGACAGACTTTTTATCAGGGCCTGTTGTGATAGGGTAAGGGGTAATGGTTTTAAACTAAAAGAGGGCAGCTTCAGACTAGATCTAAGGAAGAAATTTTTAATAATGAGGTGGTGAAACCCTGGCCCAGGTTGCCCAGAGAGGTGGCAGATGCCCCATCCCTGGGAACATCCCAGATCAGGTTGGACGGGGCTCTGAGCAACCTGATGGAGTTGAAGATGTCCCTGCTCACTGCAGGGGGTTGGACTAGATGGCCTGTAAAGGTCCCTTCCAACCCAAATATTCTATGATTCAGGCTCCGCTCAGACAGGCAGCCCCACCAGCAGGGCTGTGTGAGCGTAGTGTCCTGCCATGTTTTCTTCTCTCCTCTTATTCCCACCTGCAGCAGTAGCAGCAGCTGGGCTTGCAAGGTAAAGCTGAGCTCTTGCTCTCTGTCTTCTGCAGGGCTAGAAGCAGACCTCAGTGGGCAGCTCCATGGGCAGCACTTGGCCAAAGAAGCCGTTGTCCGGGCGGTGCAAGGGTTCCTGCAGAGCCCATGGCCAGAGAAGGCTCTGGTCCTCTCCTTCCACGGCTGGTCCGGCACAGGCAAGAACTTTGTGGCTCGGATGCTGGCCAGTCACCTGTACCGGGATGGGCTGAAGAGCGAGTGTGTCAGGGTGTTCATCTCACTCTTCCACTTCCCCCATCACAAGTACGTGGACTCGTACAAGGTGAGAGTCAACAACATGGTGTTGCCGTGGGGATGGTCCAGTGTACTGGGTCTGCCTGGGATGGAGTTCATTTTCTTCCGAGCAGCCCGCAGGGTACTGTGTTTTGGATTTGTGCGTAGAACAGTGTTGGTAACGCAGCAGTGTTTTGGCTGTTGCTGAGCAGTGCTTGCACAGCCTCAAGGCTTTCTCCCTCTTGACTAGATGACCTTTAGAGGTCCCTTCCAACCCAGACTGTTCTGTTCTTCCATTCTGCCCCCCCCAGTCAGTAGGTTGGGGGTTTGCAAGAAGTTGTGGACACACATGCACCAGACAGCTGACCTCAACTGACCAAAGGGCTGTTCCATGCCATTTACCATCGTGCTTAGCAATAAAAACTGAGGGGAGGGGGTTGTGGGGTAGGAGGCCATTGCTCAGAGACTGGCTGGGCGTCAGTGGTAGGTGTGAGTGATTGCCTTTGCATCACTTGCTTTGATTTCTTTCTTCTTCCTCTTTCCTTCGCTTATTAAACTATCTTTATCTCGACCCACATATTTACTTGCTTTTGCTCTTCCTATTCTCTGCCCTGTCCTGCTGGGTGGGAGGGAAGGAGCACGTGGCTGTGTGGTGCTTAGCTGCCAGCCAGGGTTAACCCACCGTATCCAGGCTCAGCTCCTCACGATCTCCTGGTGGCAGGACTGCTGCTGGGCCTCACGCTCCTCCCTGCTGCTCTGCAGGCGCAGCTGAAGAAGCAGATAAGCGAAACTGTGCAGCTCTGCAAGCAGTCGCTCTTCATCTTCGATGAGGCAGAGAAGCTTCATGTCAGCCTCCTGGATGCCATGAAGCCTTTCATGGCTCGCTACGACAACAAGGGCCAGATGGACTACCGGAGATCCATCTTCCTCTTCCTCAGGTGACTTCTGGGCCCCCAAAGGGATGGGGAGGAATAAAGCGGTGGAATTTATCCCCTGAGGTGTGCGATATGAGGGGCTCAGGCTGCAGAGGAGGGGAAAGAGATGTCTAGCTCCTCCAAGAGGGGGTTGCTTCCATGGTCAATTTTGCTTATTGATGCCGGGCATCTTCCCTGGGTACCGGGCATTCACAGGAAGAGCTGAGGTCCAGCTTAGCTGGGACACCTGAGCCACTGTCTAGGCCTTGAGTCAAGGAACCAGTGA